>NC_089851.1:58964849-59162349 GCF_036373705.1 Amia ocellicauda | reverse complement strand
AGCATAACAGCAGATCACGGACCACTGTCAATCAGATGCTTGCCTTGCCGTCCATCCATCCATCTATCTATCTATCTATCTATGACTCTCGATATCTAACTCTCTTGCTTCCTATCGCTCCCCCAATGGTCAGTAACATAGTAGCATAACAGCAGATCACGGACCACTGTCAATCAGATGCTTGCCTTGCCGTCCATCCATCCATCCATCTATCTATCTATCTATCTATGACTCTCGATATCTAACTCGCTTGCTATCGCTCCCCCAATGGTCAGTAGCATAGTAGCATAACAGCAGATCATGCACCACTGTCAATCAGGTGCTTGCCTTGCCGTCCATCCATCCATCCATCTATCTATCTATCTATCTATGACTCTCGATATCTAACTCGCTTGCTATCGCTCCCCCAATGGTCAGTAGCATAGTAGCATAACAGCAGATCATGCACCACTGTCAATCAGGTGCTTGCCTTGCCGTCCATCCATCCATCCATCTATCTATCTATCTATCTATCTATGACTCTCGATATCTAACTCGCTTGCTATCGCTCCCCCAATGGTCAGTAGCATAGTAGCATAACAGCAGATCACGGACCACTGTCAATCAGATGCTTGCCTTGCCGTCCATCCATCCATCTATCTATCTATCTATCTATGACTCTCGATATCTAACTCTCTTGCTTGCTATCGCTCCCCCAATGGTCAGTAGCATATTAGCATAACAGCAGATCATGGACCACTGTCAATCAGATGCTTGCCCTGCCGTCCATCCATCCATCCATCTATCTATGACTCTCGATATCTAACTCTCTTGCTTGCTATCGCTCCCCCAATGGACACGTATGTTGCATTCAACGACAAAGAAAATCGTGTGCTGGAAATGATTTCTGGCAACTGTGAAGGAACTGCACGACTGCAGCAACCACGACACCTCTCTGTGGCGCAATCGGTCAGTGCGTTTGGCTGTTAACAGAAAGGATGATGGTTCGTATCCACCCAGCGACGGCCAACTTTTCCCCCCGCTCCTTGTTATTGTTTCTACTTCTGGCGGTCAGCTTGCCAGACTGCGGCTACAGTAATCTTAAGCTGCTTGCTGCGGACGGCCATCTTGCAAAAATGTATTGAGCGTTTAGAAACTTCCTTTCCATTGCCTAGGCCAACATAAACCAGGGCACTGCTGGGAGACGAACCCAGGGTTTCTTGTTTACAAGACAGGCGCTTTGACCAACTAAGCCACGGTGCCAGGACTCTCCCATTCCCCAGTGCCTACACTGAGGCGTAAGGAACAAAACAAAACAAAACAAAACAAAACAAAACAAAACAAAACAAAACAAAACAAAACAAAACAAAACAAAACAAAACAAAACAAAACAAAACAAAACAAAACAAAACAAAATCTGGATGCAGACTGCAACAAAGGAAGCACACAGAGGTGAAAACGTAAGGTTGACGGGAGCAACAAGCTCCCTGTTGCGACTGTCCAGGGGCGGCAATGGGAATTGGACGTTGGCCGTAGCGCGTGTCCTTTGGGTTCTAGTTCTTCTTTACAAACCGGCGTCTGTCCAGTTGGCTTTCCGGTTCATTACGTCCTCTGATGGCTTTACGATAAGCCTATCTTGCTAAAACTGATGGTCGACAAAGCGGAAGCACAAGCTTCGCAAGGAGCACAGAAAGCCCGTCTAAGGCACCGCTGGGATTTGAACCCAGGACCTCCTGTTTACTAGACAGGCGCTTTAACCAACTAAGCCACGGCACCAAATCTGCCGCTGTTGCTGCTGATGGTCTTTGAGACCCTTTTTTTGGCTCATGTGCTGAAAGGACCAGGGAGGGCGCCATCCTTGACCCGTTTCAAACGGGGCAAAAAGGAGCACCCGCTGTTGTCAGAAGTGGTATTCGAACCCACGCCTCCAGGGGAGACTGCGACCTGAACGCAGCGCCTTAGACTGCTCGGCCATCCTGACTGCCTGGCGGGGTCCTAGCGCAGCAGGTCGCGGTCCAGGACTGCTTTCCGGAGCCTGAGCTGACCGAAGGACACTAACAAGGTGGAATAAAGCAGGCAGGGGTGGCAGCGATGCTGCCCTCGCCTTGCCCTGAGACATTCAGAATCGGAAAGGGGCGTGGCGAAAGATGTGGGGGCGGAGAAGGTGGGAGGCGGCAAGCCCGGCTCCTCGTTAGTATAGTGGTGAGTATCCCCGCCTGTCACGCGGAGACTGGGGTTCGATTCCCCGACGGGGAGGTTTCTTGTGTGGTTTTGCTGCCCCCGCCTAGGGTGGGAAGGCTGCATAAAGGACTTGGGAACAGAATGAAAGAAAGAGGTGTGTGAACTGATGTCACCCCAGCAAGAGCAAGGAATTATACCAGGGTTCCGACGCGCCTCTGCGTGTTCGTATGGACATCTTTCTGTCCTTATATACAGATCTCTATATGTTGATCTATATTTTTTTAAGTCACAGACAGACAGACAGATAGACAGACAGATAGATAGAGAGATTGCAAAAGGGTCTGTGACGAAAGCACAGCTCAAGAAGGGGGGCCTGCAAGGCAGAGAGGGGTCGGCGCTGCTCTTCAGCATCGTAGTCGGCAGGATTCGAACCTGCGTGGGGAGACCCCAATGGAGTTCTAGTCTATCGCCTTAACCACTCGGCCACGACTACCCCGCCTCAGGTGCACAGGTGGCGCGGTTGGTCTTTGAGGCACCTTTTTTTGGCTCACGTGCTGAAAGGACCAGGGTGGGCGTCATCCTTGACCCGTTTCAAACGGGGCAAAAAGGAGCACCCGCTGTTGTCAGAAGTGGGATTCGAACCCACGCCTCCAGGGGAGACTGCGACCTGAACGCAGCGCCTTAGACCGCTCGGCCATCCTGACTGCCCGGCGGGGCCCTAGCGCAGCGGGTCGCGGTCCAGGACTGCTTTCCGGAGCCTGAGCTGACCGAAGGACACTAACAAGGTGGAATAAAGCAGGCAGGGGAGGCAGCGATGCTGCCCTCGCCTTGCCCTGAGACATTCAGAATCGGAAAGGGGCGTGGCGAAAGATGTGGGGGCGGAGAAGGTGGGAGGCTGCAAGCCCGGCTCCTCGTTAGTATAGTGGTGAGTGTCCCCGCCTGTCACGCGGGAGACCGGGGTTCGATTCCCCGACAGGGAGGTTCCTTGTGTGGTTTTGCTGCCCCCGCCTAGGGTGGGAAGGCTGCACAAAGGACTTGGGAACAGAATGAAAGAAAGAGGTGTGTGAACTGATGTCACCCCAGCAAGAGCAAGGAATTATACCAGGGTTCCGACGCGCCTCTGCGTGTTCGTATGGACATCTTTCTGTCCTTATATACAGATCTCTGTATGTTGATCTATATTTTTTTAAGTCACAGACAGACAGACAGACAGATAGATAGATAGAGAGAGATTGCAAAAGGGTCTGTGACAGAAGCACAGCTCAAGAAGGGGGGCCTGCAAGGCAGAGAGGGGTCGGCGCTGCTCTTCAGCATCGTAGACAGCAGGATTCGAACCTGCGCAGGGAGACCCCAAAGGATTGCTAGTTCTTTACCTTAACAACTCGGCCACGACTACCACGCGTCAGGCACCCCGGTGGCGCGGTTGGTCTTTGAGACCCTTTTTTGTTGTATGTTGTTAATTGCATGATGTCAATACCAGAGGAAGTGTGTGAATACAAAACATGTGCAAAGGCAGCTTGTATTCATTTAAACAGACAATGACATTTCTCTGGGATTGTGTTATTTCTGCACATGACCTTCAGACCTGCAGGAGAGGCTATTGTGTATTTGCACCGCTGTTGGATTTAGTTTGCATAGTGAGGCTTTTAACACACAGCCTCCAACAGCGATGACACATCAGGTGTTTGTTCGGCTAGAAAGCAGCCATCCAGAAATTAAAGTATTTCAGCAATTTCCTGACATGCTAAGGAACATTTCCCCTTTTCACATCTTCTTCTAGCATTTCAATAGATTGTGATGCATTTCATTTGCAAGTGATTTTCAGCAACACTGCACAGTGTGCTCTCCACCCAAGTCTGTCTCCCCATTTCCCAGAAACATGCATTACCCACCAGAGACCTCCAGCATTACGTTAATGGCAAGGATGGTTGCGACAGTTAAGCAGGTAGTGTTTTCAATTCTAACATTTTCCCCGACAGTTTTATGTTTGACTTCCCTTAATTAAAGACATTAAAATGCATTTATTTATTGACTGTATTACATTAAATCAACATGCAGGGGAACAATCTTAAGCCTTAAGTTGAGGATGGATTCTGAATTACATAAGGTAGAGAATTCTAGCTTTGTCTACAGTGTTTTGAATTAATTACTTAATTATTTCACATAAATGACTGCAATTCTTTAAATTCTTCAGATGTGTGTTCCACTGTGTTCTTATTTCAAAGCCTTTAACTTTCAAGAATGTGTTATCCCGTGTTAAATTGTACACTTGAACCAACTGCTGATGTTTATATATTTTTTGTCCTTTGGGAACTATTTCACAGAAAATCTGTTATCAATGTAGCATTAAGTGGGGGGGTATATTTTGATAAGAGCATTTTAGCTCTGAGCTGAAGAAGACCTCTCCCCCAAAGTTATCAGATTTCCTAAGCTCATCAGCGTGTGAACTGGTTTGCATCAAAGTGGCAGTCTTGGGAGGATGGCACCGAGAATGGGCCAAATAGCTTGGAATCCCTGCTGTGAAATGTCTGGGGAATATGGCATGGAGGAAATAAAAAAGCTTTGAAGTGGACGAGAGCCAAAATCCCGACACAGAGCTAGGAACACAGGCCAACCAGCATTTCCAAAAGATGACATAGATTGACATCAGTCATAAATCAAGCCCTCCATCCAATAGAACACTGGGGGCTGAAACCGAAATCCAATCTCACAAACTCAAGAACCAATCATCTATTGATCTGACAGGCGTATACACTCACCTAAAGGATTATTAGGAACACCTGTTCAATTTCTCATTAATGCAATTATCTAACCAACCAATCACATGGCAGTTGCTTCAATGCATTTAGGGGTGTGGTCCTGGTCAAGACAATCTCCTGAACTCCAAACTGAATGTCTGAATGGGAAAGAAAGGTGATTTAAGCCATTTTGAGCGTGGCATGGTTGTTGGTGCCAGACGGGCCGGTCTGAGTATTTCACAATCTGCTCAGTTACTGGGATTTTCACGCACAACCATTTCTAGGGTTTACAAAGAATGGTGTGAAAAGGGAAAAACATCCAGTATGCGGCAGTCCTGTGGGCGAAAATGCCTTGTTGATGCTAGAGGTCAGAGGAGAATGGGCCGACTGATTCAAGCTGATAGAAGAGCAACTTTGACTGAAATAACCACTCATTACAACCGAGGTATGCAGCAAAGCATTTGTGAAGCCACAACACATACAACCTTGAGGCGGATGGGCTACAACAGCAAAAGACCCCACCGGGTACCACTCATCTCCACTACAAATAGGAAAAAGAGGCTACAATTTGCACAAGCTCACCAAAATTGGACAGTTGAAGACTGGAAAAATTTTGCCTGGTCTGATGAGTCTCGATTTCTGTTGAGACGTTCAGATGGTAGAGTCAGAATTTGGCGTAAACAGAATGAGAACATGGATCCATCATGCCTTGTTACCACTGTGCAGGCTGGTGGTGGTGGTGTAATGGTGTGGGGGATGTTTTCTTGGCACACTTTAGGCCCCTTAGTGCCAATTGGGCATCGTTTAAATGCCACGGCCTACCTGAGCATTGTTTCTGACCATGTCCATCCCTTTATGACCACCATGTACCCATCCTCTGATGGCTACTTCCAGCAGGATAATGCACCATGTCACAAAGGTCGAATCATTTCAAATTGGTTTCTTGAACCTGACAATGAGTTCACTGTACTAAACTGGCCCCCCACAGTCACCAGATCTCAACCCAATAGAGCATCTTTGGGATGTGGTGGAACGGGAGCTTCGTGCCCTGGATGTGCATCCCACAAATCTCCATCAACTGCAAGATGCTATCCTATCAATATGGGCCAACATTTCTGAAGAATGCTTTCAGCACCTTGTTGAATCAATGCCACATAGAATTAAGGCAGTTCTGAAGGCAAAAGGGGGTCAAACACAGTATTAGTATGGTGTTCCTAATAATCCTTTAGGTGAGTGTAAAGGGTAGCGCACGGCATCTCTCAGTTAAAGAACTTTAGAAACTGCGCCTGCCCGCCTGTACCCATCTGATCAGTGGAGTGAATACAGCTGGACAATTGACTAAGTCGACTGCAATACGAAAGTGTTCAGTCATTTAAATAGCTATTGAGTCTTAAGAAACTTGACCCTTGGAAACAAACAGGGCCTTGCTTTCCACAAAGACTTTGTCTTCAAGTAACTACGGTGGAAACCCTCCTTGCAAAGAAGATCCTGTGCACATTCTTGGAGCCTTCAAACCAGTGGAAAATCAGTTTGGAAAAGACTCTACTATCGCGAAACCCCAACTTCCAGGTGCATCGACTGAGTGGAAGTTCTTGGACAAAGCCGAACCGGACTGCCTTTGTTCCAAACCACACGGACCTCGTGCCGTGTGCTGTTATCTGAGCCCGAAGGCAGAGAGGCCTCTCTGCGACGAAGTTCAGATAAGTTTAACAGTTTGGAGTTTATTATTCATGACATTTGAGAAATCAATTAGATATGTTATTCTGTGAGTCATAAACTAGTATTTTCTTAAATATAAATGAGTGCTGTATTAAACTGTTTTGTTTGACAATTTTAGAAATCAGAATCTGTCAACGCCGAGAAATATATTCTCATTCCTGTTTAATTGTTTAGTCTGAAATTGACACAAGTTAATAGACACTAGATTATAGGTGGCCCTGCCTATCCTTAATCATTGAACAGTAATCAATTAGGGAGAATTGTGGTAACAAGAAATGATAGAATCTTTCTCGGCACCCAAATATAAATGAGACTGATATATATATAACGAGAAGTTATTTGACTTAAATACTAACCTGCATAGTTATTTGATGTTCGACTAACAATACTAATGAGACTCACCTTCGTCTTACTAACCGGTATTGTAGTCAATGTATTTATAACCTTTTTTGTTTAACGATTTGTGTGTTATCATATGCCATTCCATGGTCTTTGATTTGGTCAAGGAAGTGATTTGTCTTTGATTTGTTGATCTAGAGTTGAATTTTTATTAGTTTTTCCCTTTTTGTATAATTAGTGTAGTGCTACATTTAGTCTTTGTTTTTAATAAATTTGACAATTTATATCTTTGGAATTGGTGTCTGCGTCCAATTATTACAGAAATTGAGTTCTACAAGATTCCAGGATCCGTGATAAGGTGATACTATACATTCACTTCTTTAATTGAAATTTATAAGTGTACCTTACGCTACATCAAGTTAAGTAGTGGTTTCTGTTAAATGTTATCTTGTGAGATTATTTATTTATTTTATTTTGTATAACGAAACAAAAATTAAGATTGTTCAGTACACAATCATTCTGCAATCATCAGGGCAGTACTGCACACTTCTGTGTTTTGCCTTTCCCATTCAAACCAGGCTGGACTAGAAGGAGAATTTAAAGACTGCCTGCAAGCCACTTGTGAAAATGAGAGTACCAAGGCATCAAAACCCTCAAAAAGAAGACACTGTCTAAGAATCGGGGAGAGCCATGATTCAAGCTGATCTGTACTAAAGTGTTTCCTTTTGTTCCTCAGGCTTGGGACAAAGGCAGAGCACTGGCAGAGCCTCTTCTCTCAGTTCTGCAGCAGGACGGCTAATGAAGAGGACGAAATCGCTCACAAGCTCCTGGGAGAGAAGTTTCAGGTCAGGGTCTGTGTTCAGGGCTTCAGAGATTCTTAAGAAGTCGCACCACACCAAATTTCCTCCAGGATGCAGAAGGTACTCAGTGTAGTTATAGATGCCTGTATCCTGGACTAATGGAATTGAAAGGCATCTTCTGATCTGGATGCTCGTAGCGTAATAAGAACTTCAAAGAGCGACTTCTTTTGTAATAATCCTGTTTCTAGTATCAATTCCTTTGCCTTTCCAATGGGAACATAACCCACAGGAAACACTACTTTTCACAAACTGCCACTCATCTTCAAGTACTCTGAATAAAACAGCACTGCCTGAGGAGTCTAACGGTGATGTGCAGAAGGTGTGGACGGCTGGTTGTGAATTGCTGCTTTTTTATGTCGGCTTTGTCACGGTCTCCCCTGTTTCTACCTTAGTTCACCACCAGAGGTCTCCCTCTCCCGAATACTAGTTTAGTGCTTCTCCTTTCCTTTATCCAGTCAAACCAGTCTTTCCACATTCTTCCCTACCAGGTGCACCTGTTCTGTCCTCCTCTCCTATCATTGGTCAATCCTTCATTCACCTTGTTCAATCCCTCTCTCCTTTACAGTACTTAAACCCCTCTGTTTCCTAGATTAATCGTGAAGTCTTGCATTCTCTCCTGGATCATTTCTAAGCCTTGTTTCGTGAGTGCCTTCCTGTGTATTTTTTGACATTTTGCTTCCTTCTCTCGTTTACCCCTGTCGGATCTCCCTACTAGCCTGTTCGCTTGATCGTTTGACCTGGACTGTCCCTGTTTATGCTCTCTCGTTTTGCCCTTATTGGATTATCTGCTTCAACTCTAAAAGCCTGCACTTGGATCCTTTCCTTTGGTCCTAGAGGACGTCACAGGCTTGCTGATATTAAGTTTGGCTTTGGGTTGACCAGATATCACCCTGCAATCAAAATTTTCCCAGACAAAAACAAGAACAAACATCTGCACAAAAGTGGTAGGCATCCTTCAATGACTTGCAGGGTTACAAAGTGAGCCTGTGTTCCTTGTGTGGTTTCAGCACAGGCACAAACTGAATGTACTGTGTAGCTGTGGTCCCTGGAATAATATAACCTGGACCTAACCCTAATCCTAACCTTAACCATCTCTGTAATGTTGTTTCGGGAGTAATGGCCACAGAGCAAAATCAGGTCATGCATTTTGCTTGCAGGTCAAAGTCAGACCATGACAGACCTGTCTGACCTGTTTTCATTTGTAAAATGATATTACATGCAAGATTCTATTCAATTTCTGTCCTCTGCCTGCCTTCATGCTTGCTTCCTCTGGGATCAGTTTAAGGCTAAGATGTTGAGTCTCAGGAGCTTAAGACAATGGCTGTGGTTAATGTAGGTCGGGTGTCACCTATATTTCTCTGTGTCGGGTTTTAGGGGCAACTGACATTGTTGTGGAACCAGTTCACTACAGCACTTTACGACGAGTGTCTGAGCAAGGTGAGTGTGTCCTGGAAATGCCATTTAATATCGCTGGGGGTTGCATTCCAGACATAGAAGAGCCCAGTTCTTGGCAAGCATGTCTGGGAATTGAAAGTGTCTAATAATCGCATTCACTGTTGCTGTTAATGGTCTTGCAACTCAAAACTTGCAGAATCCAGCCTTGTCAGCTTTGTAAATATCTTTTCTTGTTGTTGTTACTTTAATCGTAATTCTTTAATGAGAGCATTTTATCATTTGACAGGAACTGACATACTCCAACACTCTCTTGATAAGGAGGCATTTATAACATCTCACATTGTCAACTGCATTTCTTTATATACATCCATTTCCTTGCTATGCCTTATTAGCAAACTTATGCTTCGGCTTCTTCAGAACAAAGCTAGAATACTCCCCTGTTCCTCAGCTAACTATGACAGAGGAATAGCCATGTTTTTAAAGCTACAATTACATACTATCCTCACAATATGGTTTAAAAATCTCTAAGATCTCAAAATACACTTTGCTTGCTTATTTTTTAGCTTGTTCTTAAATCACTGGAGCCTGTGGCCCATAGTGGTTGTTTGCCCTCTCTGTGGAGCTTCATTTTAACTGGCAGTAGGAAACCTGAAACTCTGGTTGCTTTGAAGTTCAAGTTCTCTGTCCCTGCTTTGAACATGCTCTTATATAACTGGGTTGTTACCAAAGCTTATCAACACCTCTTCTTCAAGGCACAGAATTTTGTCTCCTAGCCTTGTTCAAAGTAGACAGAATAGGATGGTGGTTGGAGCTGTGTGCTGTCCAAAATGGTTCTTCTGGGAGTGTCATGTTTAGCCAAGGCCTTTTGTTTATAAAACTATACTATACATTTCAGACCGGTCACAACTACATTATGGTTTGACCTGACCAATGTATTACTTCTAGTCTGTACGATAGGTGTAAGAAAGTCTATACAAGAGATTTATACAAGAACCCTGCATGATTTGAAGAACATGTGAATCCAAGAACCTCACCAAAGTTTTTTCCAAGTGCCAACAACATTGCTTGTAAGTCTGTAGCCTGTTTAGGTTGTCCCTCAAATATATAGTCTTTGTTTACCCTGCCTTGTTGTGCACATTTCAGCTAAGAATCTACACACTGCATCGACAGCCAATGGCTTGAACAGAGGTCTGCTCGTTTCTTCCCCCATGGAGTCATCTCAAAGGCTGCTCAGCCTTTTGGCTTTTGCTCCCACCTCATGTTTTTTTGTGAATTCTCTTGTCTAGGCAACCACAGCTGCCTGCCCAATGCCGAGGCCTCATTCCCTGACAACAACTACCTGTTGCACATGACTGCCCTCTCTGATATCGCCCCTGGGGAGGTAAAGCCATCAGAATAATTGTGTGTGCGCGTGTATGTGGGGCAGTTCATAGTCTGTATATAAACAAGTATACGTCTGTGTGTGTCAATGCTTTTGTAAGGACCTGCAGGCACAGCTAGATTGATGTGCTGTTCTATAATTTCTCCTAGTATAGAAAAATAAGTTCAAAGTGTAATAATTGGGGGTTTTCAGGAAATCTCCATCAGCTACCTAGATTGCTGTCAAAGAGACTGGAGTAGGCACAGCCGCCACAAGATTCTCAGGTACATAGAGAGCCCAGAGACCGAGACTGAAGCCCCATTTACAGTGTCTGCTGCTACTTCACTGAAAGGCATTAGTGTCGAGGCACAGTTGGACTTTGTTTTTGGAAGCACAGTAAAGTCTAACACAGTGAAGTGTTAAGGATTTCTCTCTAACCCACTGTTGTTCTCTTTTGTTGTCAGGGAGAACTACCTGATTGCCTGCTCCTGTCCCAAGTGTCTCTCCCAGGCTGGATGTGACCTCTGAGGAAGAGGAGGAGGAAGGCAAAGGGGAGGGCGAGACGGAGGGTGACGACCTGGAGGATGAGATGACAGACGTGTGACGGGCTGGTCGGCACACCAGCGCACACCACTGAAACGGCACCGAGTTGATGTTAGAACAGTGGAGGACAGCAGTGCCGGCAGTGGGTCGGCTCTTCGCATCCACAGAGCACACACGGGCTCGCTCCACCTGCCTCATCCCTGACTGTCCTCTACAGCCTCTCACCGAATAAAACATTCATTAAAACTAGAACACATTTCACATCAGATTTTTTTTTTAACTGTCGAATTTCTGTCCCTGTTATGTTTCTGCATATGAGATTCCAAAGAAAGAAGACCACTTTTTAAACGGATTTAAAATAAATAACACTCATTCATGGCATTTATTATTATTATTATTATTATTATTGTATTAACTTTCCACTCCTGGTGCTTTCAGGAAGTGTTCTTCAGTGGGCATGACACAAGTTAGAAATGATGCATTTCTCAAAAATGTTTGTCTACCTACCTTTGACTTCAGTTACAACTTGAATGCATGACATGAAAATTTATCCTGCATGTTGTATGCCAATAGTTTTTTTTTATTATTTTTTCTTTATAGATTCTAGGTAAGTCAAGTGCTCTTGTCCCAAACAAAGTCCAGTCTATTAACATCTTATCAAGACTTACTTGCAGAGCATTTTCTATTAGACTGCTATTGTGTAAGCTAACCAGAATAATTCCTAAACTCCCTGTTACATTTCAGTCCAGTACTATATGCAGATTGTTTAACAAATGTCTTGGCACTGTGTTCAACTTAATGACTATTAGATCTGTCTATCATTTCAATAGTTACAGGCAATAACTAAATAGCTGTTACTTTAAGAGACTGGGACCATTCACAGTGTAAATATGCCAGCTGTTCATAGGACTGCCTGCAGTATCTATCATTGCCAGTAACTCTTGACATAAAACAATTACTGTTTTACAAGTTGCATCCTCACAAGCTGAGAGTTATGTAGTGCAGCAGTATGAATAGCACAGATGTCATATTTACTGGGGATATGAAGGCAGCTTTGTTTTCACGACACTAGGTGGCATTGCTGTAAAAGAGCGATCAACTTGCAGAGCTTCCGTAGTGTTCTTAGTTTTTTTTTAATTTAACTCCAAAGATCAGTAACAGTATGGAAATGCACATATGGTATATTTATACTTTTAAGACAGATCAATAACCCTTCCTAAAGGAGAATGACTGTTCACTCTCCCCTTTCCCAGAGAGATCTACCACTTTCTAAACACAAGGAATGGCCTGTAATATTTACTCTTACTGCTTAATATATATACACTCACGTAAAGGATTATTAGGAACACCTGTTCAATTTCTCATTAATGCAATTATCTAACCAACCAATCACATGGCAGTTGCTTCAATGCATTTAGGGGTGTGGTCCTGGTCAAGACAATCTCCTGAACTCCAAACTGAATGTCTGAATGGGAAAGAAAGGTGATTTAAGCAATTTTGAGCGTGGCATGGTTGTTGGTGCCAGACAGGCTGGTCTGAGTATTTCACAATCTGCTCAGTTACTGGGATTTTCATGCACAACCATTTCTAGGGTTTACAAAGAATGGTGTGAAAAGGGAAAAACATCCAGTATGCGGCAGTCCTGTGGGCGAAAGTGCCTTGTTGATGCTAGAGGTCAGAGGAGAATGGGCCGACTGATTCAAGCTGATAGAAGAGCAACTTTGACTGAAATAACCACTCATTACAACCGAGGTATGCAGCAAAGCATCTGTGAAGCCACAACACGTACAACCTTGAGGCGGATGGGCTACAACAGCAGAAGATCCCACCGGGTACCACTCATCTCCACTACAAATAGGAGAAAGAGGCTACAATTTGCACAAGCTCACCAAAATTGGACAGTTGAAGACTGGAAAAATGTTGCCTGGTCTGATGAGTCTCGATTTCTGTTGAGACATTCAGATGGTAGAGTCAGAATTTGGCGTAAACAGAATGAGAACATGGATCCATCATGCCTTGTTACCACTGTGCAGGCTGGTGGTGGTGGTGTAATGGTGTGGGGGATGTTTTCTTGGCACACTTTAGGCCCCTTAGTGCCAATTGGGCATCGTTTAAATGCCACGGCCTACCTGAGCATTGTTTCTGACCATGTCCATCCCTTTATGACCACCATGTACCCATCCTCTGATGGCTACTTCCAGCAGGATAATGCACCATGTCACAAAGGTCGAATCATTTCAAATTGGTTTCTTGAACATGACAATGAGTTCACTGTACTAAACTGGCCCCCACAGTCACCAGATCTCAACCCAATAGAGCATCTTTGGGATGTGGTGGAACGGGAGCTTCGTGCCCTGGATGTGCATCCCACAAATCTCCATCAACTGCAAGATGCTATCCTATCAATATGGGCCAACATTTCTAAAGAATGCTTTCAGCACCTTGTTGAATCAATGCCACGTAGAATTAAGGCAGTTCTGAAGGCGAAAGGGGGTCAAACACAGTATTAGTATGGTGTTCCTAATAATCCTTTAGGTGAGTGTATATACACACTTTTTTTCTTATTAAGATGCCAGCTACCATTTTCCTAAATGGGATGTATAATCAAAGACCTATAACCAGACAGGTCATTCAAATACCCTTCATTCTTCCTCAGAGTGCATGCATGTCATTCAACCCAAATCAGAAACATCCATTCCTCGTAGGATAACGGTAGTTTGTGATCCTCGCGTGGCAGTCCTCGCTTCGTATGTTGGGAATGTTTCCACTCGCATGCAGACACAAGTGCGGAGTTAAATAAGTACACCATACTGTTTCGCACTTGCAAAATTAGTGTTCCCCTGTAATTAGATTGCATGGTGGATAGTGAGTACCAGTATTTTTAAGCCTGAATTAATAAGTTCTAAACAGGTAATATTTTGACAGTGATTCTAGGTGTTACACAGTTAAAGATTTAAAAACTACCAGGCTGACTCTCCTGACAGTTTGTCCTGTTATGTATGTGTGGAATATGGTAAGGATATGAAATCTAATTATCACAAACTTATGGTCCTATCACACATAGATTCAACTGGATGTGTTTTGCTTGTAATGTTTGACTAATGGTGGGTTCTCTGGGGAACCCAGACTTGTGGCTGCGTTGTAGTTGTGCATGTCTGATAGGTACAAGATACAGAGTGTTTTCAGCTCTTTGGTCTTAAAATGTCCTGTAAAATAGCCACTTTGGTACCACAATCCTCTGTGGAGTCTTGATCTGAATCTTGAGGGAAATTCAGTCACCCGAATCCTTAATCCAAGTTTTAAAAGACTTTATTGATTAATAAACTATCATGAGGTTGTGCGTTTTCATATTACATACAGGTTAGCATGGGAAATGTTCCAAGTGATTCTTTTGTAAATCAGTTAGGTTCCAAAATGTTTGAGCAATAGCCCACTAATGTCATTTGGTAATCTCCAATAAAATATCACTGGATTAAGTTGTCTGAGGCCTGTCTTTCTGTTTCCCTCTGACCAATCACTCACTCACTCGCTCGCTGAAGACCTGGCTTAACCAACGGCAGAGTGTCTGGAGATAAATCCTGATGGAGAACGCTAGAATATCATTTAGTTGTCACCAGGGGCAGATAGACAGATGTCCCTCCCCAACAGGCACTCAAGTTATAGCTTTTCTATAGTGAGAAAAACAAAGCAAAATTACTTTTCAGACTTGTGCTGGTATGTAGCCTATAGTATTGATTTTGTTTGTAGCTCTTAAACATATGCACATAACTATAAGGCACCTCGACAGACTGATAATGACACGCATCACTTCAATCCTTCAGTATTCCTCCCAGCAATAAACAAAGACAATATATATTGAATGGATATTCAAGAACTTAAATCCATCTTAAACTATTACGTAAACACCTCCAGTCCAGGAAAATGTATTTCTTCCCATTCTATAGGGCAGGATCGCAACCTTCGATTTAAGAAGAGCAGTATCTGTATAGATAGGATTTGAAGCACATAACAGACACACACGTACAGATGCATAAATACAGATCTGTGTAAGTACATATGTATGTGTTATATTTCC
Organism: Amia ocellicauda; assembly: GCF_036373705.1. Lineage (NCBI taxonomy): Eukaryota > Metazoa > Chordata > Actinopteri > Amiiformes > Amiidae > Amia > Amia ocellicauda. Next base: position 59,147,160 of record NC_089851.1, on the reverse strand, counting down.
GTTTCTACAGAAAACAAACATCTGAAGAGTTAAACATACTTTCAGGGAAGAGAAGATCTCAATTCCTCAATCTTATGCCAGCAAGACTGAAGAGACACTCATTAATACTTATATGTTATATGGGCTATTCAGTTGATTTATGAACAATAAGCTATTCTGGATTCATATTAATTTGGGGCTCTTAGTGGTCATCTTTTATCTGATCAACAACATATGTTGAATAGAATATCTTCCAAATTCATTGGAAGTAAAAGAAAAAATGAAGTATAGTTCCTGTGGTATGCTCTAAGAATTGATGTCAATTTGTGACCAGTATTTAGAGGAGGTACGCACGCCCAAGGGCTCTCTGGCCCGCAGAGAGTTGACGGTTGGCCCAAAAGTGAATCTGGGTTAAACTGGCACAACAGTAAAATGTCCATATTGGGCACCCTGTTGGCCTGGGACAGCCAGAGTTCACTTTACGCCACCACCATGGCCACCAATGAGCCGAAGCACGGGAGCTCGACCACAAGGTCTGTTGTGAGATGGTCCAGGAGGGTGTGGGTCACAAGGTGGGCGCAAAAATGCCAGGAGGGAGGGTCCTCAGGATGTGCATGATGTGTGCTTTATAGCTCACAGATCTGGAGAGGAGTATCCACAATTGTGATTTGCAAAACAGAGATTGAGTTACTGTATGTCACAGTAGTGTGGAAGAACAATCATCTTCAATCAGGTTGGAACGTTAGTTGCAATGCCTTTAATACACGCAGCGTGGAGAGGAACAGTGAATCAAGAAGATCCCAAAGTCGCTCTGCCTTCATTTTAACAGTCAGAGCTTTTATACACAAACATCAAAGAGCTGGTTAAAAAGTTAGCTAAGCAGAATATATATCATTATAGGACAGAGTTCATAGGTCAACACATGGATTAGGGAGCAGGCACTTAAATCATACTGTTTGACATTGTCTCCAAGATTCTCACTGTAAATAACAAACAGAAATCAAGCTACCTTCTGGCCTGACCTTCTAGCTTGACCTTATCTTTCTTAAGTATACAAGAGAGATAAACAGGTATTAGAGAAAGAATTTCTAACTTTCCTTCCACACTCCCCCCATTTTGTCCTATGATGAGACCCTGGAGTTGTAAACCTTAACCTCAGGGGGAATAGTGGACATCATTCAGTGTAATAAGGTTATATTCATAAGATCCATTATATCACTGTGTTCTTGCAGCATTTCCACATACATTATTTTAGCAGACTCCTTTATTTCAACAGGAGTATGGCTTTTCTGCATTTCTCTAGCAGTGCAAGCACAGCAACACTTGATCAGTCCAAAACAAATATAGAGAAGAATGAGTATGCCAAGGATAAAAAGCAGACTTTGGGCTATGATAGCACCAATACTTCCGAGGGAGCCACTTATCCAGCTCCCAAGAGACCACTCCGAGGTCTGGTGGATTTTAGTTACATCTTTACAAATGTGATCCGTAAGATCATGAATCTGTTCAGTAAACTTAGTAAAGGCAGATGCATTAACAGTATTGTAAATACTCATATCTATTCTATAATGTTTCCATATAGCACAGTTATCTTCCACAGTCAAGGGAACTGGGATCATGGGAATGCCTCCCTCAGTGTTATGGGGCACATGTGAACACACCCAGCACCTTGACAGATTCAAGTCTTTTGTAAACTGATAAGACAGTTGGAGGTAGGCGTTTCCTCTGGTCAGGTAGCTGTCTCGTCGCTGTCAAATCCTCAGTTGTATTTTATCAGTGTATATGTTAGTGTTTGTGGTGTCGATATGCAAAAGGGGAGAGGTTACTAGCACATCACCTGGTATTTGTGGACTCATGCGTCCTGCCGCTCCTTTTGGGCCACTGCTCTGGCCATGTGCCGTTAGCTGGAGGGTGATGCTGATGTCAGCTTCTTCTGGACGGGTTTCCTCAGTCAGTGATGATCCTGTCAACTTGGAGGTGAAGGCGCCCTTTTCCAAGGCTGCTATGGCGCAGATGATGGTCCCGCAGGCGATGAGGAAGAGGATCCAGGCGAAGGCAAGCATCCCTCTGTTCTCCACCAGGGTTGTGCTGATCACCTCGATTGGCAAGTTTGCAGTGGGAGGAGTGGATCCATGTCGTCTTTCCTTGGCACTTCACAGCTGTGTGGGTGGTCAGGAGCACCTGGTAGGGCCCTGTCCACCTGGGCTGTTGGGAGGACTTTCTCTTGTGTGCTTTAATATACACATAGTCACCTTGCACCTTGCACCTTGCAATCCTGCTGGGATGGTTCAGTCTGGGCGGCTTTCACCTGTGAATGGACAGCTTCGAATGCACGTGTTAGTCCCATACAAAAAGACAACATAGCATCATCCATCAAGTGAATGTCCATTTCCCTTACAGACAATGGAGGAGTGATGGAGAGTCTCATAAGTCATCCCATAATAATCTCACACGGAGAAAGGCCCTGTTTTTTTCAATTTGCTGACGATCTCATTGTCATTAGGACTATAGGAAGGGCATCTGGACATTTGAGTCCTGTTTGTTTGCATATTTTAACCAGCTTATTCTTTAACATTCCATTTTGTTTCTCCACTGCTCCAGCTGACTGAGCCTGATGGGGCAGTGAAAATGTTGTTTACCTCGCAGGGCTTTGCATAGTTCCTGCACTATCGTCCCAGTGAAGTGAGTGTTCCTATCGCTGGAAATTTCCCTGGAATGCGAAATCTACATATAACATCCCTTAACAGTATTTTTGCTACTGTTACTACTTCAGCCTTCCTATGGGATAGGCTTCAACCCATTTAGAACACCTATACATTATTACAAGTATATATTCATATCCACAACATTTAAGCTTTTGAACACAATCTATTTGCATATTGCAGGATTATGAGCTTGATAAATGTGGCAAGTTCTACAATATTGCTAAGCTGTTACTATAAAACCTGGGGCAAACCAATTTAAAAGACTGATGCACACATCCCCCCTTTGCCTGTGTGGCCAACACCATGCGCCAGATGGGCAAACCAGGGAAAGAGTGCCTGTGAGGCAACCAATGAATTAGTAAATGTTTGAGCTCTCTTATGGAAGGTGCAGTGGCCAGTTGCAATTTCCTGGAGCTTTTACAGTGCATCTCAAATTATATTTCATCCAGCCCCAGGTCATAAAAGTCAAACCCTAGTTACTACCTACGTAACACATACATTTTGTTCCTACTAAGAGAATACAAAAGTCAGCAAAACATTATTTTTTACAAATTCAGTTTGAAAACTGTATTGTACATATATTTGTTGCGTTTTGATTTATAAACATTGTACATTGTACAAATCTTAAGAGAGGCAATGGACTGATTCTGACTTCATGGCTTTCATTCTATTCATTTGAATAATGTGACATCTCCACTAATAGTACATTATAAATTAAAATATCAATACAAGAATATATGCTACTGCGGACATCATCTGAGCTGTTTCACAATATATTGTAGATTCCTATAATCTGGAAAACCTTTAATTTCAGTATTTGAACTTATTTCAGTCAACCATCACTTCAGCGTTGTGGACCTCAACATCGGTCTGTTCAAGATGCCGTAAGGCTGTCTTTAAAGCCGGGCCCTCGGCCTACTGTGTCTCAATGAGAAAACCAGCGTCTTCTCCATATGCACCTCTGCCACTATGGGTCAAACATCTGTTCCTTCAGGACACGATTCATAATCTGCCATGTGGAATAAATCAGTCATCTGAAGACACAATGTGTGGGTCACACAACATCAGAGATCCTCCTTATAAAAGGCATCTCTATCACATTAGTTGACATTCGCACAATCTGTAAGGTTTCTAGTAAAGGGACAATTCAAAATAATAATAATCTTGATTCCAATTGATCTCATTTATCAAATTATTTACGTACAGCACTCAGCTGTCGTCAGCAGCATCATATCTCCTGTGTTTACTGAATCAGCTTTACTTCCTAGTGTAGATACTCTTTTGTGTGGAGTTGTCAAAACAATGTGCTTATTTTTGTCCTTTTATCTAACTTAAATACCTGAGACCATTACAATAATTATTACAGCAGTTCCTTCAACACCATAGTTAATAGTAGTTGTGTAAATGATGGCAGTTATTACTCTTTGTTTCTCAATACCTTTTTCCCAATAAACCATAATTTAAAATTATGTACATAGTTTAATTAGGAACAACTCCTATTATTCCTATTTTCATTATTATTCGTTTTATGCGGTTGTCATCTAGTATGTGACGTATTCGTCTGTATCAACATCAATATTATTATCATTATTAATACAAGCAGTGTAAATTACCAGTCATTACACTCTTCCTCTGTTTGTAGTAAGTTATGAACCCTTACACGTACTTACAGTCTCTGCCTTCTCTCTCTCTCTCTCTCTCTCTCTCTCTCTCTCACAGTCATCTCAGGCTGCTTGTCTGCTCAGGCGAACAGGGGGAGCAGTGTCATGGCACTTGCCCCCTGCCCCCCTCTTCCTAATTGATAGGGTATTTCTGTTTGTGAAAGGACAAACAGTTTTATAACTTGCCATGACTATGTTTCATTAAATTAGTTATGTTACATCTTTTAATCTTTGGAAAATAAGCTTTTTCATTGATCTCAATAATGATGTCCAGGTACTTCAGGAAAACACATTTTCAAAAAATGTGTCCAGTCAATTATTTCCCCAACTAAGAACCTGCGTGGGCACTAAGACTGTCCGCCTGCGCGGCTCATGTCTTTATTGTGTCAGCTTTCTCCTATTGAAGTCCAGTCTACACCGGTACAGGTTCAGAAGAACTGTTCCCGAACCAGATTGAACTGATCAATAGTTAATTTCTTACCTACACATTGTATTTGGGATCTATTTCTAGGGATTTAAAAACTCTTCATTGTGGAACTCATAGCTACCAAATTACCACGTCTTTAATTTCCTGGAGTATCTGGTTATCTATTTATCAATATCTAAGAAACCTTCACCGAATGTTTGCGGTTGCCTCGGATTCCCATTTCTAAATTTGGCTCTAATTCCATTTCTAACATGTTAGTTTAAACTTCTGTATTCGTAAGACCTATTTAAATAAATTAATTTTGTATTATTATTTCTGTTTGCAATAGCATTCTGTGTACAGTTAAATGCTTACTTTTCTTGTAGGTCTGTTATTACAACATATTTAACTGGTGTTTTTTAGCTATCATTCTGTAACTATTTGTGACTTATGACTCTCAGTCATATTCTGGACTATACAGTAAATGAAAATGACATGACATACGGACATTTACCTTGCGCAAACTGTAAACGTACAAACATACAAAGAGATATATATTAATTTATATCCAAAGTAATGTTTTGTTGTTTTTAATTCTCTTCGGGGCATTCGACTTAGGTTAGATTGAATTATGGCTTTTGTCTTTTCTTTCTTTTCTCTAACAAATGTTTTAAGATAGCTAGCTTTGGTTTCTCATTTCTTAATGTACATTAATCATTCCACATCAGTAGAATGGGGGGCGCCATAGGCATTTCCAGATATTTTATGGCATGTTACGTCACTTGTTTATTATACCTACGTCATATCCGGACGGAAGTGTACACCCATAGCGCCCTAACCACCCACGATGACCCTGATGACCCCGATGACCTCCCTTATCCAACTGTCCTTCTCTCGCCCCTAGCCCCCCTCCCTCCACCCACACTGCTTAGTTCTGCTGGCCTTTGTTCTTGCCGGAGAGTGTGAATGTTCAGAGTGTGAATGTTTCAGGTCCTGGGGGTTTGTGACCCCCCCCCCCCCCCCTATTAAGTTAGAATAGCTCCATTGTTTCAGTAATAGTTATCTATCTATCTATCTCTCTCTCTCTTTATCTTGTAGTGAATTCATTCTTTTTTTAGTTAAACACCTTCTAGTAAAGGCCTTCTAACTGTCTTAAAAGTTCATAAGATTTAAACTTAAGATATTGTTCAATTTCTTAACAGTCCCTTATCCTGGCTTACAAATGTTACGATATACCACATTATTTTCTTACATTCTTAATCTTTAGAACGCCTTAAATTACTCTAGCCTTCTAAGTAAAGTGCTTAGGGGGAAAGTTTTTTAAAATTTATTTTAGCTCTCTCTCGCTCTCCCTCTCTCTCTCTCTCTCTCTCTCTCTCTCACGAAACGCATAACGTGAAGTCTGAGATTAAAATGAATGCTCAGGGTTTTGGTGGTGGGTACGGAGCCGCAGGGGCCACTCTCTTCTAAGAGGGCGGGTTATCGTGACGTAGTGAAGAGACGGTATACATCACCCCCCGATCAATGTTTAAAGACAATGTCTATGGATGTCGACAGGCTCTACACCCCTCTCCAATCCCGGGATCTACCTTGGTTCTATTCACCCGATTTTGTATACATGCCTGAAACCACTGACTGCGGCCAACCTCCGGGACCTCAACACCCGATTCCGCAAGACAAAACAGGACGCTTTGCGATAGACATCGAAGCTAGTCTCTGGGATGTACAGGCTCAGGAGGTCCTGAACGGTTCTGCGTTTGCTGCACTGTCTATCGCGGACTCGTCTCAGGAAGGGGGCATTCCAGCGGCTGTAGAAACAACCCACAGCCAACCAAGTGACCCAATGAGCAGCGAACCGCCTCAGGGGCATGATGAAGACGATGGCTTTATGCCCGGTGTGCGGGTCGATGTAAGCAGAATTGTTAAAAACACCCTGGTATATATTCTGCCGGTTCTCATCGACCAAACCCTGAAATCAGTCTGTCAGGGTTGTGAAGTGAATCACCCCAGCCAGTTGAGGCACAGCTGTCTGTTTGACCCAGATGCCTATTATTTCCGATACTATTTCGATGTGATTTACAGAAGACTGAACAAACCATGGCTGAAGCTGGCGCTAATCAAGGCGATATCTTACTCCCACCTGCGGGCCTCTTCCGGGCAAGTCCAGAAAATCATAGATGAGATTTTGCTGGAGTTGAAAAATGAGAAGTATATAAATGAGAAACTGAGCTGTTCAATGACCTGGATGAGCCGAGTAGAAAAACCGCCAGGAAGCTAAAAGAGTATTTCTTCCATAAAGAACTGAGGGACCTGGAAGATGGGAAATGTTCTGGACTGCTTCTGCAACTGGATCTGCCATCAACGCTCGGTGGATAGCCTGAGAGCTCTATTACACCATGTGCTTGACAAAAAAGTAGCCAATGCGAGCCTTTTCTCTACAGATTTAACCGTAGATAATGACCAACTTTCAAACCTGGAAAATTTCATGGCCGCCGTAACAGAGACTGGGGGATACGAAAACTGGAGTGAGATGGTCGAGGGCGCCCAGAAGGATGTTAGTCCTTTTCATCATCATCTGTATGAATTTTTACTGATCATGTTTAACAAACCTTTGTTTACTTTTAAAATAGCCCATATTGTTGTTTTATTTGTGTATGTAATCGATGTGTGTGATAAAAAAAACATGTCGTTGTCGATATAGAACAAGTAACCAATCATCTGATTTATTTTTGTTTGGACCGTAGAAAAAATTGTTGTGTATGTTATACTTTTCTCAATTGTCTAAAAAGAGGTGTTTGTTCGCCTGAAATGGAATAAAAAAAACATGTATAAAAAACTTTGCTCATTGTGTCGTGTGATCTGACAGAATGACTCTGCAAGCTCCCCAGATGAAGGATCTGTACTACAACCCGGCCAAGGCCGGTGGTTTGGCTGGTAAGAAAGGTTTTCAAAGAGGACTAACTGAAGCCGGGGTTAAGGCTAAGGATGAGGTTGTTTCAGAATGGCTAAGGGCACAAGACGCCTATACCCTACATAAACCGCTCAGAATTAACTTTAAAAGAAATCGCGTCTATGTGACTGACATAGACTCACAATGGCAGATGGATCTAGTCGATATGTCAAATTTATCAAAAGATAACAATGGTCACAAATTTATGTTGATGTGCATCGATGTGTTATCGAAATACGCATGGATCCGAATTCTGCACAATAAAACAGGTAGTGTGGTGACAAGGGCCTTTGAGGATATATTGTCCCAGGGTCGGTGTCCTAAAAAACTGCAGACTGATAAAGGAAAAGAGTTTCTCAAAAGAGAATTTCAGAATCTGTTGAAGAGACACAATATACATCATTTCACCACCGGTAATGAGCTTAAGGCATCGGTTGTGGAGAGGTTTAACCGCACCATAAAGACAATAATGTGGAGATATTTTACAGCTGTCAACACGTTCAAGTATGTTGATAAAGTTCAGGATTTTATCGAAGTTTACAACCGAGGATATCACACCAGTATTAAAATGAAGCCTATAGATGTTAACAAGAGTAATTCTTTTAAGGTATATAAAAATGTATACGGTCCCTTTTTTAAGACAGAAAAAACTACTTATAAGTTCAATGTCGGGGATGTGGTGAGAGTTTCAAAGCTGCGCAACCCTTTATGTGTTAGTGCAATGGAGAGGTTGGCCTGAAAAGTTCAATAGTTGAGTCCCGGAGCAACAGGTTTGTGTTATTCAAGCCTTATAACAAGATGTCCGCGGGTGTGGTGGGGGGCATTACTTTAGTTTCTCAAGATGGAATTAGGTGGCTTCTACGTGACTCTACCCAGTAACTCCTCTCTCGATATATATCCTAAAAATGAAATATCCAGTTACACAGTGCAATTTGGAAAATCTATAGATCTAAGGGGTTCGTGGGAAGTGGGTTTGGCGGAAATACAGTATCCTTACACTTGGTCTATTTTACAAGATAAAGATGCCAACTTCTCAGTTTTTGATCATTTTAAAAAGAGTCAATGGTCATTCACGATCGAAGGGGGTTATTACGACAGCGTGGATAAAATATTAGATGAGATGAATAAGCAGTTCTCAGACGGGAACCCCTGCCTCAAGTTATATTACAATCCTATTAAAAACCGAGTGTACATTGTGTCAAAACCTGGCCTTAGTATTCAAACCAGCGGGGCCCTGGGACGTATAATAGGCTTCTATACTGACACGGAGAACTCATTCTCAGACGTGGTGGCCCCCTTCCCGGCCGATATCAGAGGTGGTTTTTACACTCTTTACATCTATACGGACATCATTGCCCACCAGAGGGTTGGTGATAGTTATGTGCCTCTTTTGAGAAATGTACTTATTAAAGGTAAAAGCAATGACATGATCACAATTACTTATGACAAGCCGCACTACATACCAGTCTCAAAGACACACTTTGACAACATCACGATCAAAGTAAAATCAGATCAGAATATCAACGTACCATTCCGTTTCGTTAAAATTATAGTTAAACTACATTTTCGAGGGGTTATGTCGATCCTCTGGCCTATGTTGATTATTACAAAATGCAAGCCGGGAATGGCTTGCCCGGGTTTGTAGGATCCTCCACTATGTATGGGGCCGGGCTAGGTGGACTCTTTCGTGGTCTTTTTAGAATGGCCGTACCCCTGCTCAAGAGAGGCTTTGCTATAGCCAGACCCCACTTGAAATCAGCGGCTAAAAACATTGTTAGTGATGTGTTCGCCAATGTTATGAACCGCTCAGCTAGCCATGAGCATCAGGAGGGTTCGGGACTCATGGTGATGTCGAGGGGCGGGGGTAAAAGAAGAAGCAGCAGACACCCACCAGGGCAGCGAAGACCCCCAGCTAACAAAAAAACGAAGACTCGCTCATTCTCCAACACACCACAGAATCCCTTGGAGAAGGAAGCAACAGAAGAGAAAACCTGCAAAAAGAAAGTCTCAAAGAAAGCCCAATAGATCTTCAGGTTACATCTTTTAAACATGTCTTTTTTCCATAGCCTATCGGAAGAATGCATTAAATCAGAACTGGACCTGTTTACAGTCCCGTACACCCAAACGAGTATAGATAAAAGCATCTATGTAGAGATACTACCTCTTTCCGCAATTTCAGAAACAGCCCCTCTGGAGTTTTTCATAGCGGGAAATGGGGAAGATTATATTGATTTGAACAACACTGTCATTTTAATCAACTGCAGAGTGGATGAGGAGGATGGGGATGCAACAGTGAAGGCAGCCAACGTTGGTGTCATCAATTACCCTATGGCCACCATGTTTTCGCAAGTGGACGTGACCCTGGGTGATCGACTCATTAGTCAAAGCAGCAATACCTACCCCTATAGAGCCATGATGGAGTGTATCCTTAATTATAGTGAGGAGACTCTAAGCAAGCAGTTCAGTCCTGGCCTGTTCTTCAAAGACACCCCAGAAGCTATGGACGACAGGGATACAGATGGACTCAATGAGGGCTTGCAAAAAAGAGCAGCCTTTTCAGACGAAGGCCGGACCTTTGAGCTAATAGGGCATATTCATGTGGACATATTTTTTCAATAAAAACTCATGCTCAACAGGGTAGACATTAAAATTAAAATGATCCCGAGCAAAAATGCTTTCTGTCTGATGACTCCCGATACTGAAAAATATAAACTGAATATATTATCGACTTCATTGTTTGTGAAAAGTGTCCGTATCCCCAGCAGTTAAACTAGGACACGCCCAGGCATTAATGACGGCAAACGCCAAGTACCCGAAAGAAAGAGTCTATATGAAAGTCCACAGTATCCCCGAGGGGACACGTGTGATGAACCAAGAAAATCTTTTTCTAGGGCAGCTCCCAAAACAGGTTATTATAGGTCTAGTGGATAATGATGCCTTTACCAGGGTATACAACAAGAACCCCTTTAACTTTAAACATTAAACGCAGAATTTATAGCATTGTACGTTGACGGAGTGCAGGTGCCGTCCAAGCCTTTTCAACCGGACTTTGAAAACAGCAATGCTGTTCGGGAATATTACAGTCTAGTATTGGCTGCGGGTCGTCATCTCAAGGATCAACCTCTGATGATCAATCGCCAGGAATACTGCAGCGGCTACACGCTGTACAGATTCAACCTGACCCCCGACGAAGAGTGTGGACAACATTTTTCACTGGTGAAAACGGGTAACATGCGTCTGGAGATGCGTTTTAAATAGCCTCTACCCCGCACTGTAAATATGATCGTGTACGCTGTGTTTCACAACATTATTGAGGTGAATCAGAGAAGAAACATTCTGTATGATTATTATTAAAATGAATACCATAGAGCTCAACACCATCATGACGGCTACCTCATGTACCCGCAAACGGTTTCAAGGGGTCTATGCCTGTGACCAGCTGCCTAAATTTAAGATCAAGAATTTACCAGCGATGTACATAATCAATACTCACCCTAAAAATATGCCTGGAGAACACTGGTTCACTATTTATCTAAGGGAGGATCAACGTGGTGAATTTTTTTGATTCCTACGGTCACCCCCCAGATTTCAGACCTTTCCCCCGGAGTATCCATAACTTTTTGCTCAACAACTGTCAAGAAACCCTTTAAAACGGGCGTCAAGTACAGAGTCTACAGACCACCACTTGTGCCAACATTGTGCATTTTTCTTATATCATAGAGCTAAAGGTCGAACATATCCAGACATTATGACTCTGTACAGCGATGATTTAGAACAGAATGATGAAAAAGTGACAGTTTGTCAGGACAATGTATACGGACCCTTATATACCTGTAACGTATGGTGCTAACAACCCTTGTATACAGACTGGCTGCTCTTGTGAGGATTTTAAAAGATGTCACGTATGTTAAGGAGAAAAACAGGAATCAGTCTTTGAAGCAAATCATTTATTTAACACACTTATTATAGAAGACACGGGGCATGTTATAAAGAACACATCTGTACAACATTCGAAAAATAAAACATAAAATAAATAATTACAATCGGTTGTCGGTCTTCATTCACTGTTTTACAAACAATAATAACAGGCTATTAATAAGCAAACCAACGTGTACTAGATCCTGAGATCCTTCGCTTAACACTGGGTAAGTAATGAGCAGTTGGGGTTTTAGCTTCCCATTCAGCCTCCCCCCTCTTTACACATGTGTATTTTTTGGCGTGTCTCCTGGTTAGGCACTGTTGATTGTGGGATGTTCAGACAGGCCATCGCATGTAGGAAAGAATTCCAGCCTACAGGTCTGCAGCTAGCAGGGATCTTATTAGTGCTAGTGACACTCTTCAACAGATCAAACATATGTGATCCTTTGATCAATTGTCCTTTAAAAACAAATTCACCCTGTTCATTCCAAGCCGTTACACGTGGTTTCTGAACCATTTTGTGCAGGATATATTCAGCATTTCTTTTGCTTCTGGAAGGCATGTTTCTCAAAACATCAGTTACAACATCGACCTCTGGCGAGGAGGAAAAACCCTCAACAGGCTCGGTATCCGCTATCACAGAGGGCTGAGCATCAAAACCCTTATCAGCCACAGTCCCCTCATCCGCAATCCCGTTTTCTCGAGAGGCCATGTTTAAAGTTAAAGTGTTGTAATCTTTTTCCCCCTGCCGAACCAGATACTGTATATTGTTGTATTGTGGCACTATACAATTGGGGTTTGGAATGCTGATTTAAATCAACCCTGGTTAATATAGCTTTCATTTCAGAGTCCAAGTTATTCTCGACAGTTTGTTGGAGGGTTTCTGGACCGGCAACATTTTTTTTCAGTTTTTCAAGCTGATCCTGAGGGACCAAAAACATTTTCCGAGCATGTTCCATTACTAAACCGAGCTCGAAGCCAGAAGACTGGCAAGGAAAGGCACAGCTATGCTCAAGAGTGGTTCAATAAAACCCCCGGTTTGATTAATCTTCTTTCTTTTTCTTTTAATAGAATACTTCTTATTAGCGATGATCTTGATAACAGCTTTTTGTTTTTTGAGTTTAGAATGTTGAGAAGGGGTTAGGGGGATGTTTCCACGCAAGATGTTTAAAGCTATTTCGCACAGGGACTCTATCAAATCCGAAGGGGCCGCGGCCAGCACAGCTTTCCTCTGGCACGGGTTCCCCTCAAATAACATCTGCAAAAGTGGTAGATTTCTTTTAATCCGAACAGACATGCTTATTTATTTCCTTTTCTTTAGCACATACACAGCCGGCCAATCTGGAGGGCACAAACCTGTTCCGAGACGAAAGTCTTCCGGGGTTTGTGCTTTAAAATCGGCGAGCAAGTACCCGTAGGGTTTTTTGGTAGCGTCCTCAAAAGCCTCCAAAAAGAACTTTGTCTGTTTGGGGTACATTTGACGAGCCAAGACGGTAACCTGTAGTTTATCTCTGGGATTTAAAAAAATAATTATATAATTAGTGTTTAAATTAATAGTGCGACTTTTTTTACCTTGCAAAAATAAATTTTGAACTAAATAAATAATGCTTAAATTCCGATGATGAGTGTACTTTGTGAAGGCATTTTCCACCTCGCTATTGTCACTGGCCAGTTCCATCAGGTCATCAAGGACCACTAGATTAGTTAGACTTTTTGACAACTCATCATCACACAGCGAGTCGGGGACTCCCTGTACAAATTTCAGATTTTTTATTTTCGCCGCCAAAGCATCGTAGAGCGGCTGCCAGCAAGAGTAGCACCACACTATGTTGTCGAGATTTTGGGACACGGTCGCTTCCACATTTTCTATGAAATTCTTTATAAGATAGCTCTGACCCGAGTTGGAGGGACCGGCTATAATACATGAAAAAGGATGTTGAAGTCTGTTATCAAAACCACCGCTAATATTCATAAGGTAGAGTGTTATAGTCGGGCATCAACACTCTTTTATTGTACACCACCCTGAACCGTTTGTTTAGTGATCTATTTTCCAACATGTAACCCTTTTAATTCAGATAGATTCAGTTTCTGGAAGTAATAATCTCACGAGAAGGCGCGTCTTTTTCAGTTACAAAACTGTGGACCAGGGTCATCATAATGATTTTGTTGTTACAATGGTTCAGAGTGATCCCCTTAACTTTCATACATGTCTTACCAGCAGCTGTTCTGTATGCGTAAGTCTTTGGAACCCTGAAACAAACTCCACTATGTGGTCCTGAGGATCTAGCTCGCTCGTTAACTCCCCAAAGTAGTCCCCGAGGGGCGGGACCCAATCCCCCGGCCTGGTGACAAAGATCACAGAGTCAGTATCGTGATAGAGCGTGCACTCCTGTAGTTGGTCCATTAAGTTGTACAGTTCAAGCTGGGCGTAAGCCGTGGAAAAAATTGCAATAAACACATTAACGTTACCCTGGCGGGTGGGGAAATCTTTCGGGGTCCGCCATTGCACCTGGGCCACTCGGTCATTTATGAATTAGAAAGTGGGATACATCGTGTTCTTTGGAAAACATGAATTCTATAAACTGTTCGGGGTTTTTAATCAAGGTTGTATTTAGACGATTGTTTCCACACATGTTCTACACAGAGGTAACATCAATTTTCCCGAGCACCTGTAAGGCAACACGGGCAAGAATAGACCTCGGGGCGGGTATACGGTGAATTTGATCAAGCCAAAGTAATGACTGATGTCGAGAAAGTCGCGATAAATAATGTTTGGATGTCCCAAGGGATACATTTTAGTTTTGTTGACAAATGGGTACAAGCTAGTGAAGTCATAGTAATCTACTCTCTCCCCTGACTTTACCTCATAATGTAAACAGATGGCGTTGGTCCAACCCCCAAATAATGCCTCCCGGGGTTGGAGACGTTCTGGAAAGTCAAAGGTTTCCATGAAGACCCGCACCCCCTCATCCTGCTGCTTCAGGGTGGTCCACTAGTGTTCCCAAATCACCACCACGTTCAAACCATAGGTGTTTTTTTAATGTTTCAATTCGTTGCTGAAAATTATAGTGCACATCACCACAGAGTTTTTGAGTTACAGGATTAAAGGTGTTTGGATCAAAACATTGCGGACACCCGTGGAAAATACAACCGGCAAACTCGTAAGCGGTACGCACCCCAGCCACCTGGGGTAGTGGTAGGGACCCATTTTGACTTCCCCGCGGTTTAAAGCGTGACTGATCATGATGTCATCCCGGGTAGTCAGGTATTCCAACCACTGTGACAGAACCAACCTTTCTTCTGAGACGCGAAACCCAGAGCTTTAGGCAAAGCACTCAATTTCATGGGTAGGAAATTCAGCGAATCTATGTACCTTTGGTTGAAAGTTTCATCGGTGAAACACATTATCTTGCTCCCCTGAGCAATAATTTTAGGGGTCACCACGTTCTCCACCAGATACTTCATCAAAACGTAAGAATCATAACCCTTAGCATTGTGTGCAATAAACGTGTAATTGAGGTATTTCAGACTACGGTATTTTATAAAGAAAGCACTGACACAATCCTCACCGCTGGCCGACATGGATCCCTTTTTCCTGGCAACATTCAAAATCAAAAAAGACATACAGTTTATGCAGTGGCTCCTTTTTAACAGACTGAATAAAACATTGGTGTTCGGCCTCTAGGGTCAGGTCGGCCTTACACAGCCGACACCGCTGTTTCGAACATTTGTGGGTCTTGCCCTTATGAAACCGGTATTGGAAACGACATTTGGGGCAATATTTTGTTTGATCACAGGCGCTCAGTTCAACACCCTCGCTGTTAACCCTCGGCACCTTATGCTCAGAAAACATTGCAGTAACCGGTGCATCGGTGTTTAAGCTTATCGTTGAATGCCGCATAACAGAAGGGGCAAACGTACGAACAACCCAAAAAAGCCGTCAAACTCTTTATTCCAATGTAATGACTATCATTAAGGAAGAGAAACAGCGTCTGTTCGTGGGGGTCAGAATGCATCTGAAATTTCACAAACACGTCATTTATCACACACACCACAATTTTTAAAGACAATTTCTCCTCAAACTTGAAGATGTCTGAAAAGGCAACAGATTTTGTTGTCCCCATCGGAGTTCACCACTAACTGTCTGATCTTAATCCGGATTATGTCATTCTTCAAACATTTTGACAACTGTCTTCTACAAGCCCCTCCCTCACGGTCACGCACCACATTTAGAACCAGGGTCAAACTTTCATCGGCTAAGATGGATGCGTTACTCTGTAACAAGGCATTACAGACAGGTTGCTAAACAAATCATCACCCCTCAGTTCTAACAGGACAACATCTCGAGGTCTAACCCTATCAGCCACCCGCTCAATCATGCTTTGCAAGGCATCGTGTATGTTGACGAATATTTCAGCATAATTATCACAATTGAAAAGTTCTGCAAAATTAAAATGCTGCATAATTTCAAAATTGTTATAGGCCGGTCTATCTATAATCACTGGATCAACGAACCTCTTAGGATTGTCCACAGTTTGCCCAAAACCCTCACTACCCTTGTTCTCACCGAGTCTGCCCCCTACCACTTTATCAGTATCACAACCCTCCACATCACCCCAACAACCCGCAAAGCCACCATTTTGACGAGTCTCATTTAAGGTCTGTAAAAGACCTTCAAAGATATCAAACCGGTTAATGTCAAGATCCTGCTCTATAGCACCGGCTGCTTCAGCAGAACCCCGGTGTTCTAATGGGCACAATTAATTTGTAACAGGGACAGAATTTGGACAGGGTATCACATTCAAAGCATCAACCATTTCTAGTAAATCAGGATGTATTGGGGGCCGGGGCTCTATAGGAGACATTGGCAGGGGTAGGATATTTATATCATTAACAATTTGCAACAGGTCGGGATTCAGCGGCAATTCGACCAAATCAGGAGGGAACAGGGTGTTTAACTCTATCGGGGGTAAGGGTCTGTTATTTAAATCATTTACCATTTGCAATAGTTCCGGGTTTATTGGATGGCTGGCTGAGTTCTCGACATGAACGGGTCCATTCTCTCTGGATGGTCTTTTTGGGGACTGAACTCGGTCATAATCATTCGGATTGTGAACTCTTTTACCATGTCCAGACATTTTTGTTTATTCATTCATTTATTTATTTTACACAACACCACATCCCACACTTTCGAGTCGTTTTACCGCTAATAAAATATTAATTTCGATCTATGGCGTTATTAACTGTATTAATAATAATGTTTTGACCCTCTATAGCCAGGCTTTGTGCATGTATAATCATTTTTTGATAATCTAGTATATCCAATAACAACTCACGTGCCACTTGTGGGATTATATCCGGGCATTCGTCTATCGATGCAGGTCTATAGGTGGTTCAGTAGATCTCCACCCATCGGCGGATACTGTCCGGGATTTGAAGGGGTCGAACGTAGACTCGGGAGTGGTGACCCAAAAGAACTTGAGGGTAATCTGGCATAGGCGGGGTACTGCTCCCGTATCTTGGATACAGGATCGAGGGCGGGTTGAGTGACGATGAAACTCTTCATTTAAATCAAATGATTTAAACGCTATGCTAGGGTCATTTTAGACCTTTGAAAATTAGCCTTAGGAACAAACAAAACACATTGATGCTATTATTTACAAACAATAGACATATAAACACTCGCTATAAAACGTATGAACCATGTAAAAACTGCATAAAATACAAACCGTAAATAAAGTCATAATAAACGATTCTTTAAAACGGTAATATTAATATTATCATAACACAGGTTTATAGACGACTAACAACATTTAGCTTTTAAACAAACCTTCCAAGTTTAAATGTCGTCTGACCCCGGAGATTCCTGGTTCGGGAGCATTTTCACCATCTAAAAAAATAATAATAACAAACATAAAAAAGAAAAGAATACAAAATGAACACATGTAGTCATTTACAATCAACCCAAACACTTTAAAATACAATCACAAACATCTATATACATCTTAAACTATCAAAATAACGGTAGATATTACAAACAACTCACTAAAACATCTGTGACGGTAAGCTTAACTTCACAACCAACTGAGTGTTCAAACAAACATTTCTAAACAAGGCCATGCTACATGCCCCAGCATGTCATCTACACCCACCCACGAAACAGACTAACACACCCTCCCACCCAAAAAAAATAAATACAAAAAATACCCCTCAAGCCTCAGCGGTACAAACAAACAAACCCGTTTAAAGACTTAAAGTTTGAAGGACATTACTGACTGTCTAGGATCACGTTTCTTACAGCTGTTAAAAAATAATATGTTTTAAAAAGTACCGTGGATCCCTCGACACCGCTGTATAAATGGGTACAAATAAGTGCCGATAATGTGATGAAAGATAATTTAGTTCTTACGTAGTCTGTAGATCTCTCGTATAGGTACGGTAGCTTCTCTCAGTATCTCGATAACATTGATCCTTTCGGCAACCTCTGTGTAATTAATTCAAAACATTAACAAACATTATATAACAGCTAACTTAAAGCACAAACACAGCAACGCACACACACACACACACACACACACACACACAACATAGTTCCTATATAAACAATTAAAGCTTACCTTCGTTAATCACAGAGGCGTTCCAAATTATGGCCTCCGCGTTGGGTATTAAAGATTGTTGACTGTCTGTAAAATAAAGTTACAGTTCTTAAAACAGAGGTTATAGCCTTATTTACAAAACATGTGTATAACACATCCCGTAACAATGAATGGAATCTGAAGACTTACCGAAAAATTCGTTCAAGCCGAAGTCTGTGATGCCGTTTCCGGCCATTGTAGTTCTTCAGTAGCAGAGGTCTTCACTTCACTTCACTCGGGAGGTGCGGATGATGCATCAAGACGGAGACCTCACCACATATTTATGCCTATGAATCTGCGGTGGGGGTCAATTTTCTGGGGCACCCCCCAGACTTTCAGTCACCTTGTTAAACACCCCCCACAACCAATCAGCTCTCTCAGCGGCATAATTCAAATGACTGCCAAGGTGGCGCCTCCCCTGACTCGATGTCCAAAAAAAAAAAAAATAACCGAATCAGCTAGACCTATAGAAACTCTATAGACTCTATATAAATCTAAGACTATTTCAACAGTTTATCGAGCTAGCGATTAACCCAAGCTCAAAGAAAAGGACTATAATACTATATACACCAGACTTCTAGCTAACCATTGTATTTCTGATCACTGTTTTAGGGAACCTGTTTTGTCTTTTAAGTCTAAAGACAGACCCTAGGATGTTTAGCATTTTAAAATCAGTATTTCAACATCAGCTTTATCTAAGCCTCGGGATGTTTAAAATGACTTCCTGGTCCAGCCCAGGTTATTGATGGGACACAGGCGTGTTTGGTATCAAAATGTGTAGCAACTAATCAGAAAGCGTTTAGATCAGACAAAAGAGTTATTTGGACTTTTGATACATGTTTAATAAATTATATCGGTTAGAAGGATTAGACTATTTTGATTTCAACAAGCGGTCAGACCCTGTCTCTAGGGGACTATTAGCATAAAACCACCAACCCACTCACACACACGTACACTCCCCTCGTTGTGAGCCACGTCACATTGAGGGACATCACACAGACCTCAATCCCCACAAGCATTCATTTTAATCTCAGACTTCACGTTACGCATTTCATGAGAGAGAGAGAGGGAGAGCGAGAGCGAGCTAAAATAAATTTTAAAAAACTTTCCCCCTAAGCACTTTACTTAGAGGGCTAGAGTAATTTAAGGAGTTCTAAAGATTAAGAATGTAAGAAAATAATGTGGTATATCGTAACATTTGTAAGCCAGGATAAGGGACTGTTAAGAAATTGAACAATATCTTAAGTTTAAATCTTATTAACTTTTAAGACAGTTAGAAGACGTTTAACAAAAAAAAATGAATTCACTACAAGATAAAGAGAGAGAGAGATAGATAGATAGATAGATAGATAGATAGATAGATAACTATTACTGAAACAATGGAGCTATTCTAACTTAATGGGGGGGGGGGGTCACAACCCCCCAGGACCTGAAACATTCACACTCTGAACATTCACACTCTCCGGCAAGAACAAAGGCCTGCAGAACTAAGCAGTGTGGGTGGAGGGAGGGGGGCTAGGGGCGAGAGAAGGACAGTAGGATAAGGGAGGTCATTGGGGTCATCGTGGGGGGTTAGGGCGCTATGGGTGTACACTTCCGTCTGTATATGACGTAGGTATAATAAATAAGTGACGTAACATGCCATAAAATATCTGGAAACGCCTATGGCGCCCCCAATTCTACTTACATAATAAACACTTTCTAGTTTACTTCTCCCGGCTTTGTATTCCTATTTTGCAAAACCGTTTAAAGTCTATCTGAATCAAAAGTCCCATCTTCTGGAAACCTTAACTTTCTGTCACCTATTGTCCAGTCAAACCACTTGTGCACATCGCGCACCGCTTCACTCCATAGTTATCATACATGTACCTGACGTGTACCTTTAAGTGGCGGGTCGCCCGTCTTACTAGAGCTGTTCCCACACAGTAACACATTTTCCCATTTTCTATGTATCGTTTTGTACACAACAACCAAGGCGTGCAAGCCCGCAAAATAACAATAAAGCGACAAGGGAGAGAAAAAAAAATATATAATAATAAATGCTATATAGGAATAATAACAAGCATGTTTTTCAATATGTTTGCATTTATAGAACTTGTATATAACTTAATTACTTTTCTTCATTTACCATAAACACTATAAACTTCTATAAACTATAAACACGTTATTTTATATTATCACCGGCGTATCAGATATTGAACAATTAATTAGCGCTTTTTTTTTTTTTTAATAGTAGGTCAAACCTATGTTGCAGTTTACAGACACACTTTAGTCTGCGGGAACCCAAACAGGAAAAAACAGTCCTGTTTCTTCATAAACAAGAAGACACAGTCAAGTCTATGGTAACCCTAAGAAACCTTTGTTTCTTTACAAGCAA
This sequence comes from Amia ocellicauda, assembly GCF_036373705.1. NCBI lineage: Eukaryota > Metazoa > Chordata > Actinopteri > Amiiformes > Amiidae > Amia > Amia ocellicauda. The sequence continues at coordinate 59,126,529 of NC_089851.1, read as the reverse complement.
GAAAACATTTCCTGCCTCAAGTATTTGATGTAAGGCAAGCAACATTGTTTAATTAAAATATAGATCGCGTTACCTGATCGTCAGGGGGCCAGGCGAGCAGACAAGTGAAAACAAAGCACCGCAGTAGGGATTTTAAAAGGCTCCCTTACCTTATTATTCTGCCGGTGCGGCTTTGCTGGTCACTGGTCTGGCAACTCCGGTCCTCTCCGTCAGGGTTAGCGATCCCGATCCTCGTCGCCAGATAATGTGGAAGAACAATCATCTTCAAATCAGGTTGGAACGTTAGTTGCAATGCCTTTAATACACGCAGCGTGGAGAGGAACAGTGAATCAAGAAGATCCCAAAGTTGCTCTGCCTTCATTTTAACAGTCAGAGCTTTTATACACAAAAATCAAAGAGCTGGTTATAATCAGAAAGTCATTACTATGTTATCTTAAAAGTTAGCTAATCAGAACATATATCATTATAGGACAGAGTTCATAGATCAACACATGGATTAGGGAGCAGGCACTTAAATCATACTGTTCGACATTGTCTGCAAGATTCTCATCATAAATAACAAACAGAAATCAAGCTACCTTCTGGCCTGACCTTCTAGCTTGACCATATCTTTCTTAAGTATACAAGAGAGATTAACAGGTATTAGAGAAATAATTTCTAACTTTCCTTCCACAGTAGATAAAGCAAGCAGGGGAGGGCTGGCCTGAGTGACAGTATAGTAGCCTATAGCCAATGGAAAGGACGTTACTGTCTGTCATCATCCCTAGAGATATTTTTTTACCCAACCACAGACCATGGCTCTATGAATATCTAGCCAATCCAATTAAATACTTTTAATGATGTGCAGAAACCCAGAGAAGGGAGTAGCAGTGAAGAGGAAGACGAGTATGAAGAGCAATGCGTCACCTTATAACACCCCTTCTCATGTGTTAGTGTTTATACAGATCCCCATCAGCTGCCATGTTATTGCATATGTGATTGATTAATTTGAAGAAGATGCTCCCGCACACTGTCTCTACTAGGAAGTGTTATAATTCAATAGACTGCAATGTTTTGATCAAAGATCTTATAACACTTGCAAGTAGAAACTGTGTGGGAGCATGTTTTTTCTATCCAGATCCTTTTCCCTCATACACACCTGTCTAGTCTATACAGGTGTGCAATTAGCTTTTGTTATGGTGATTGATTAATTACCCGAATAAATGCCACGTTTTAACATGTTCACCACACATTTACGCACCCTCATGTATTTCTGGTGATGTTTGCCTTTGGCTGGTAAAAATACCAAGTGGCTGGTAAGTTTTTTCCTTCTACCAGACACCGTGGCTAGTGGCCAAAAAAAGGTTTATTTTATCCCCTAATCAGTCCTGTGTTCCAATGGCACGTTGTGTTTGCTAATCAAGTTTATCATTTTAAAAGGCTAACTGATCATTAGAAAACCCTTTTGCAATTGTTAGCACGGCTGAAAACTGTTGTGCTGATTAAATAAGCAATTAAACTGGCCTTCTTTAGACTAGTTGAGTATCTGGAGCATAAGCAATTGTGGGTTCAATTACAGGCTCAAAATGGCCAGAAACAGAGAACTTTCTTCTGAAACTCGTCAGTCTATTCTTGTTCTGAGAAATGAAGGCTATTCCATCAGAGAAATTGCCAAGATACTGAAGTACAACTTCGTACAATGCTGTGTACTACTCCCTTCACAGAACAGTGCAAACTGGCTCTAACCAGAATAGAAAGAGGAGTGGGAGGCCCTGGTGCACAACTGAGCAATAGGACAAATACATTAGAGTGTCTAGTTTGCTAAATGGACGCCTCACAGTTCCCCAACTGGCAGCTTCATTAAATAGTACCCGCAAAACACCAGTCTCACCGTCAACAGTGAAGAGGTGACTCTGGGGTGCTGGTCTTAGACTGGAGAATAAAAATAAAAATTTAAGAACACAGACACTGGACAGAGGCAGATTGGAAAAAAGTGTTATTGGCAGATGAATCTAAGTTTGAGGTGTTCGGATCACAAAGAAGAACACTCGTGAGATGCAGAGCAAATGAAAAGATGCTGGAGGAGTGCTTGATGCCATCTGTCAAGCATGGTGGAGGCAATGTGATGCTCTGGGGGTGCTTTGGTGGTGGTAAAGTGGGAGATTTTCACAGGGTAAAGTAGGGATGCACCGATAAGAAAATTATTGGCCGATACCGATAGCCGATGTTCATATAACATAATCGGCCGATGCCGATACCGATGTTATGACATTTCTGTAACTTTCTACCCTGTCATAAATTAAATAAAAATGTTGTTTCTGATAAGGCTTCTAATTTCAGCTCATTTTAATTATACAAGTTATTCTTCCATATATTTGAATAAGAAAAGTCTATTTTACCTCGGATTTGTATGAATGGGGTACAAGCATTGGTGGTACAAGTAATCGCCATTTTGAAGTAGTCTGCCGATACCGATTATTACATTTTTGGCCTGTAACCTGTCAATACCGATTGCTGGCCGATTAATTGGTGCATCCCTAGGGTAAAGGTATCTTGAAGAAGGAAGGCCATCACTCTATTTTGCAACGCAATGCCATACCCTGTTCCAGTTTCCTCCTGCAACAGGACAATGACCCAAAAGTACAGCTCCAAACTATGCAAGAACTATTTAGGGAAGAAGCAGTCAGCTGGTATTCTGTCTATAATGGAGTGGCCAGCACAGTCACTGGATCGCAACCCTACTGAGCGGTTGTGGGAGCAGCTTGACCGTATGGTACGTCAATCCAACTTGTGGGAGGTGCTTCAGGAAGCATGGGGTGAAATCTCTTCAGATTACCTCAACAAATTGACAAGTAGAATGACAAAGGTCTGCAAGGCTGTAATTGCTGCAAATGGAGGATTATTTGATGAAAGCAAAGTCTGAAGGACACAATTATTGTCAATGACTATATTTCCTATTCATTTTGCTATATTTCCTATTCAAACTCATTTCATGTATGTTTTCATGGAAAAAAATGACATTTCTAAGTGACCCCAAACTTTTGAATGGTCGTGTACATTCACAGTGGTACCATGGTAATGACATAGGCCCCTTCCCCATTGGGCAGAATCCTCGATTTGAAAGATAAGTGGGGTTTGAAGATCAAGCACGCAAGAAGTATACAGAGAAAACCCCTTACATGGTCAAATAAAATAATGTTCTCATTTGTATCAATTATTAAGCAGGTCAAGAAAAAAAATACATAATAGTTATACATCAATTTCAAGGACGAAAACTGTAGATTACAACAAATCTATGACCTTGTAAAGCACATATAGGGACATCAATACATGCATCATGAAAGCCTGATTCTAGAGATGATTAAATTGAGAAACAAGCACTAGAACATCATTGCTGAACGATTTTAAATGCAATAGAATCTAAGGAATGCTGAATGCCACCAAGAAGGCAGGTCCTTGCATCCAAATATTCCACCTAAATACTGGGTGAATATCCATAGAAGCATAATGTTAATGTAGAATATTGTATTTCCCCTAGGCTACAAAGAAATACAAAGTGTATTTTCTCTGTCTATGGTAGAATATTGAGTACATCTCATATGTATTTGTCAGTATATAAGATGGTCAAAATATTGAGGCTCCTGAAAATCGAATTTAAATCCTTTTAAGTAGAAATATTACTTAAACCATTAATTTATGGCTCTAGATAACACGGCAAATGCCGACTTTTCGGCATCACATGTAGTTGTCCGGCAGATGAAAATATCAACGGCCAATATGTCCGGAGGGAGGGAGGGATGGATGGATGGATGGATGGATAGATGGGTTTTAAAGTGAACTTTATTCCATAAAATACAGGATACAAATACACAGTATACTCCTGTCCACCAAACCACAAAACCTGCAAGCTCCCCAACCCACAAAAGACAGATAGAAAGATACAAAAACTAACACAAACGGACAAGAAACTGACAGACAGAAAACAACAGATTGGTACCGACAAACAAGGATAGTTACAAATAGATAGAAACAAAAAGGTTCTAAAGGAAACACACAAGAAATTATGAAAAACATTGAAACCCAATAACAGTAAATAACATACTCCCCCCTATGCTATAGACAATTCAACAAAAGAAACAAAACTAACAAGCAGTTCATTCCATGTCAAATTTGGCACTCATTTGGTTGTTGCATAAAAATGAAAAACAACATGCCAGGAATCCAGGAAATAAATAAATAAATAAATAACAGTATACTCCCGAATCACCATTCACAAAACCTAGCAAAAAAAAAAAAAAAACCCTCCCATCCCCCACTCCCCCCACATTCCTCCAACTTACAAAGTCATCTGCAGGACACCGTTCACAACCTCACACAACACTCCCCCCACCCCCCACACCAACAGGAACATGTCCAGTCGGTGGACCAGATTATAATATGTGAACTCCAGTCTCACCCTGGATGTCACCTGCACTCTAAACAGCAGCCCTGCATCCCCAGTGAGAACCCCTCTCTCCCTATTCTTCCTACTTTTGAGGATGGCCAGCTTGGCCTGGCCCAAAAGGAAGTTCGCCAGTTGTACTGTGCGAGTCCTGTTCTTGCAATGCTGTACCCTGAAAATAAACACTGTCAGAGAACAGGACACCCAGCCCAGCAAACTACCCCTTCAGGACGACAAACAGAGGCCGCAGCCAAGAGCAATGTAAAAAGCAGTTGAACACTGTTTCCCTATGCTGGCAGTATACACACAGGTCAGACACGCCTGGCAAAATGACACATAAAAAAGCGTTAGTAACAACAATGCTGTGCAGAACTCTCCACTGCAGGTCCCCCACTCTCTTCTGCATCGGTGGTCTATAGAGACCACACCAAGCAGGAGTGATAGAAGGCACAACACCTAACTGTGCACGCCAGTGAGTGTCAGGCAGGTCCCGAAGGTCAGGGTAGTGCCGAATTTTGATGCATAAAAAATAAAGTGCTTTTTTGTCTAATCCCTGAAATTGGATGTCATAGTTTTCCTTAAACTGCAGCAGCTTCCATGGTGTATCCAGACACTGCACCACTGCTGGTGTGATCAGAAAAGACACCACTGGGGGCTCAGGCTGCAGGTCCACTGCCCCGAGAAAAAATCCCTCAGCAGCAACAAAGCCTCTCTGGAAAAAGCTGAGTGCAGCTGTTCTAAAAACACACCAATAACTCGTTGAGACCACACCCCTAACACAGCAGCTAGGACATCAGGGGTCTTCCACCTGCGCTGGTCCATATCAATAAAGTGAGCGACTTTAAAACACCCCTTAGCCACCAACAGAGAAGTAAAACTCTCGGACTTTAAAAGTGAACACTTCAGGGACCGATTACAAACCAGGGGCTGTTCCAAAAGACACCTCAACCCCAAAGACCCAAAATCAGAGCGTACCTGAAACATCTGTAATGCAGTAACAAGTCGCTGGTAAAACACAGGTAAAACCGAGAGATTAAGCTTTTCAGTCTCCAATAAAAACAGTTGCCTATCGCAGTGCAAACCCTCTACTCTGTGCAAAAACGCAAATGCCAGATCCCTCCAAGGGTGAGGCTCAGAGCAAAAAAGTAGCCTCTGGAGAGACTGGAGTCTGAAAGCCACCACCTTACTACAGACATCCATCAACCCTTGCCCCCCTTCCTGCACAGGCAAAAACAGCACACTCTGCTTGATCCAGTGCATGCCATCCCAAAAAAACTGCAGCAAAATCTTCTGAATGGCCTTCAGAAGTAAACCTGGGGGATCCACACACCGAAGTCTGTGCCGAAGATGTGACCAAATTATTAATTACCAGCACTCTACCCTTAAGGACAATTTAGTCACCAGCCAGCGCCAGCTCTGCAGCCTGCCCTGTACACGTTCCAGCACCCCATCCCAATTTTCTGTAGCCCCTCCGCCCTCCCCCAGCCACACCCCTAAAAAACTGAAAGCCCGCCTGTTTCACTGCAGCCCTGCCGGTAAAGCTGGGGGGCTTCCACCTCCCCAGTCCCCCATCAGAAAGGCATTGCACTTAAGCCAGTTAATTTTGGCAGAGGTCACTCTCTCAAAACACTCCTGGCAGTCACCTAGCACCCTGACATCAGCATCATTAGTGATAAGCACCGAGATGTCATCAGCATAGGCCACCACTCTCACAGGATTCATGGGCACATCAGGAATAGAGAGGCCAGTCAGTAAGAGCGGAGTCTGTGAATGAGGGGCTCTACAGACATTGAGTACAGCATTCCAGACAGGGGACAGCCTAGACGGATTCCCCTCTGGATCGGAAAGTGAGAGCTAAGCACACCACACACTGAAAACATTATGATAGAGGACTTCAATTTTCCCCACAAACCTGGGACCAAAGCCAAAAGCCCTAAAAACACTAAAAAGGTAGGAATGATCTACTCTATCAAAGGCCTTCTCCTGATCTAAGGATATAAGACCAGCATTAAAACCGAAGAGACTGGAAGCGGCCAATATATCCCATACTAAAAAAATGCTATAAAAAATGGACCTATCGGGCACACAGTACATCTGATCCGGCTGCACCACAGAAACCAGCATTGTACGCAAGCGATTGGCCAAGGCTTTGGACAGAATCTTAGTCTGAGCATAGGAGACTGATTGGGCGCCAGTTTTTGATGTCAGAGAGCTCCCCTTTCTTGGGGAGTAAAGTCAGCACCGCACGCCGACAGCTCAGAGGCAGTTCACAGTCCTGCACACACTCAGAAAAGACGGCACACAGATCTCCTCCTATCTGTGGCCATACAGTGCGGTAAAACTCCACTGGTAGGCCGTCAATGCCTGGTGATTTCCCAGTGTGCAGTCCACTGAGGGCCTCGGAAAGTTCCAGCAGTGTCAGCTCCCCCTCAAGCTTCTGCCTCTCCACCTCAGGAACTACAGGCAGGTCCATGAGAAAACGGCGAGCCTCCACCGACTTGTCCACAGCCTCAGCTGTGAACAGCTCTTTCTAGAACTGGACCGCCAGCCCACGAATCTCCCCAGGCTCCTGCAGCAGCTGGCCAGTTGCAGTCTGTAAACAGTGCATCATCTTACGCTGTGCCGTCTTCTTCTCCAAGGCAAAGAAATACTGCGTAGGTGCATCCATCTGCGACAAACTCAGAAACCGGGAGTGAACCAGCGCCCCCTGTACCTGCGTGCCCAACAGATCCGCTAACCCTTGCTTCTTCAAAGTCAGGTCTTCAAACAGCCTAGTGCTGAAATCAGACTCCAAGGCTCTGTGGAGCTCGGAAATATCAGCCTCCAGTTCTCTCATCGCTGTGCTTATCCTCCGTGTAATATTTTCAGTGTACTGCTGACAGAGCAGTTTTATCTGAATGTCCCACCACTCCCTCAGGGAAGGAAAGGTATGTTTTTGCCTCTGCCACCTTTCCCAAAAAAAGGCAAAGCATTTCAAAAGCTTAGTATCATGTAACAACTGAATGTTTAGATGCCAATGAGAGGACTGAGCCCGTGCAGAAGGAAAAACCACTTCTACTGCCACTAAACTATGATCAGAAAACCCAGTAGGAGAGATTTTCGGTTAAATGAAGCACTGAGGGAGGAAATGAAAACAAAGTGGAAACACAGACTATGACAAACCACAACACAGCGCCAGGGGAAAACAAACGAATGAGCTCATACATTGGTGCCTGTTTTAAGGGACATACGGACTTTAGCCATCCGGTTTTTCAGGCGATCACACTTTTTTTTCCATTCCCAGCCCTTTAGACTCCCGCAGCACCAACGCCGCTGAACTTAAAAAGTTTAAAATCGGGAAAGTGATCAACAATGCTGATCCCACGTCTCCCCTTAACCGACTCCAAAAACTCCCTTATACTCTGTGTGCTGTAGCCCCCTTTGAGCAGCGGACTGGCAGACAGACAGATCAGAGTCACTCCCCTCCTCATCGCTCTCGCCGGCCCTGCTGCCCTCCGAAGTCCCGGCCTCAGCCAGCAACTCCCACCTGCTCGCAGTGCAGACACCGCGCTCCACGTCCTGCTTTTCTGCGACAAAACTGCGTTTCGCATCACTGTCAATGGGTCTACCCTTCTTCTCACGTTTCCGTTTAGGAAGTTTAAACTCCCCTTTCTCAGCCGTCATCTCCCCCTCCATTGCCACCTCTGCTGGCCGAATCTCAAGCGCCGGATCTGCCATAGACCCCTCACGAGCAGCGTCGTGGGAAAAACCTGCCTCCTGCAGAGCAATCTCACTCTCAGGCATCACAGTAGCAACCACAGCCAGAGCCACAGTCTCCCCACTCTCATGTCCCACACACCCCAGTACAGCATGTACTACCTGTACCGGCACCCCGTTCCCACAAAGCACCCCAACACCACAAATCCCAACCTTCGCACCGACACCCGACGGTCCAGCCCGCTCCCCGTCCTGCACACCCGCCGGTCCGGCCCGCTGCCCGTCCTGCACACCCGCCGGTCCGGCCCGCTGCCCGTCCCCGGTCCCTGACCCAGACTCTACGTGCCCTCCTCCACCGCAGCACTGCCACCCCCTTCTTCCCTCGATCTCCTGCAGTTCTTCGCAATATGACCTTCACGGCCGCAGACAAAACACTTCATGAGATCAGACGTAGCGAACACAACATGGTCACAGACATCCAATCGAAAACGAAAGGCAACATTCAACTCCCCGTAGGTATCAGGAAACAACATATACAGCGGCCTACGAAAAGATACACCATGTTTCAGCTCGGGACTTTTACACCCAGCGGTATCATAGTGATATCCGACATAATCTGCCTGTGTCGGCTCAGCTCCGTGATCAAAACGACATTGGAAATATATGGCGGCACATTGGAAATAGTAACTTTCCGAGCTGGGACTGCAAGCGGCAAGACAGACACCAGGACTGCATCGACAACTAAACCCTCCAGAACCACTCTCCGCACTAACGCTTCATTAGCAAGAAAAACAACAGATTTATTCATCCGAGATGCGGATTTAATATTCCCACACCCCACCACTTTCCCCAATTCAATGACGCATCTTTCTACTGGGACGATCGCATCCACAATAAGTTTAATGCCGTGACGGCGAGTCAGGTTACTAAACCCCAGTCTCCCCAACTCGGGTGTAGCCATGGCGATCGCTGACAAAAGTCTGCTTCCCTGCACAAACCCAAACAGTAATACACTTTTGTACCACCCAAACCAACACAAAGAAAGAAAAGGCAAGAAGGAGAGAAGAAAAAACGGGGAAAAACCCCACTCACTCACTCACTCACTCACTCACTCACTCAAGCTCTGCGCACTCCTCCACACTCCCGCCACACATGCACACTCCCGACAGACACCACGGTAGACAGACAGCAACAGACGATAGTCGATAGATAGATAGATTAATAGCATATTAAATAGCCTAATATTGTGTGACCTATAAGACATGGCGCCAAGACAACAGCAAGCCTACGCTCGCTGTCACAGTAAGACATCACTGAGAGTTTGGTCATGTGACTGAGCGAGATGCAGTGCCGATGAGGACAGCACTGCGTGGGTACAGCAGGTTGAAATACCACACGGCCTGTGAAACGGTCATCGGGGAATTCGGGGAAATGTATCCTGTCCTGGCAATGCTGGGAAAGATTGCCTGCACAATTCCTGCGTCCAGTGTGCCTGCAGAGCGTGACAAGGTGACAAGGTTGATGAGAATTGCAAGTTGTGACAAGGGGTTGCATGGCTTCAACTTTGCACAAGCAGCGGAGCACTTCTATTCAATGAAGTCGCGCCGCAAATAAACGGGAATTTGACAAACGCAGAATTCGGACCGACCAGCCTATTATTTTTTAGACCTAATTTTGTCTTCATTTAGCTTATTTTCAAGTTATTTAATTTGACGGGCTTGGAATGCAAAGAGACGTACATTTAATGTAGGCTAATGTCTTTATTTTATTAACAATAGCAAGGCTATTGGTTTTATTTTATTGTTGTAGCCTATATGCTTGTGAAGAGTTCATTCTGCTGACTAAATAAAATACATTTGTTGGATCATAGTGTTTGTGTTTTATTGCTGTTTAAATGTAAGCTATTATATGGCTATTTAAAACATATGTCCGATAATTGTTCTATATGACCGGAATTCAGGAATGTTATTGGCCATGTTGCCCATAAAAAAAAAAAAGGCTAGCACAAACTCTGCTTAGATCACGGTATTCAGATATGAATTCTGTGAGGGAAATTGCAAGAAAACGAATAGTTTTACCTAATGGAATACAATCCTCAATTAATAGATGCAGAGAAAGTGTCAGCTGTGTAAACATGCGGCAGAGGCAGAAAAAGGAACATGCATTACAACACCTTGAAGATCAAAGTACATTTATAAAGATACATGAAATGCATTCCATTTTCAGCTCTTTCGAATAAACAGTATTTGAGATGAAAATCAAATCAGAATTTTACAGTGCCATTAGTAAACACCAGCAGAACAGCTATTCATCGGGTAAATGAGATCAGCAATGCTGGACTTCAAGATTGTAATGTGTTCTTGACACAAAATACCTTTTACTGGAATCCCATCCCTTTCCAGGGATTGGTAGTGGACAGCTCACAGTGGAATGTGTGTCCAGTGATGAGACAGGACAGACTTGTGCTACCCAGACAATTGGGCTGTGATTTGATCCAGCTTCTGAAGTATTATCTATACAGACTACTGCCTGTAGTGCTCAATAATTACTATACTACTACTACTACTACTACAACAATTTTACCCAGCATGTGTGCATTTACCTTTTACCCTCAGCCTGCTCCCGCTCCATTTCCAGGTGGGCCAGCAAGGACCTTGCCTTTTTCTGTCTCCTTAAGATTTCAGACCTATCCCCGTTGATCTCATTTAAAGAAGAAGAATTCTGGCATCTTGTAAGATGTTCCCTCATTCATGGATATATTCTGATGGCTCTTCTCAGTCTAGTGCCGAGAGAGAAAAAGATAAATTGAGCAAGAGATGCTGACAATTCAAGTCAAGCAGAAGGTAAAAGACAACACTTTAGGTAGTGGAACAGTGCTCATTATGTAGGCTACAGAAACCTGTTACTGAGCTTGTATTACCTTAGACTTGAAAGAGCAGTCAACCTCGAACCAGGAGCCTGGCCTTTTGGATAATTCTTTTGGATTCTTAACTTACTGACTGTGGCCCATTCATCTTTGGGATTCCCTTCATTGTCGTACACAGACCCTGTGCTAGTCTTTACTCTGACAGGATGAGCACCACATGCCTGCTTTAAGCTGCAAATAGCATTTCAAGCAGCTTTAACACCCCATTATGAGGCCTCATGTTAACAGTTCCTGAGAGGGGACAGCCTTGCAAACTGAAGTGTGTCTTAAGCACATGGACTTGTCGGGCTCAACAGTGTGGCAGGGTTTAATTGATTGTGCATGACAGTGATTAATGCATTAAATGGGCCAAACAATCTTGCAATAATAATTTTGCTCTTGGGACTTCTTTGCATTTTTGGTTTGGAACAACGCAAGACCGAGTTCTCGAATTGCATAATCTCTTAGTAGCTCATTCTTATGTGAGGTGGGATTGCATTGCACAATAATAATATCCCCTCTCAAACTCATTAGATAAGTATTTTCTGATTTACCATGCACAACGGAAGCTTCCCTGGAGACTCATTAGCCTGTCTCATTTATTTATTTATTTTCTACATTTTATTCCCCCCAGTTTCTTAACTATGGAGCAAAAATGACATTTTACAGCCACAAGGGGATCTTTGCTGTTTTTCTAAGATGTCCCATGAGATCTGGAAGGCTCAACTGGCTGATTGGTGCAGTTGTCAATTATTTTCTTTGGAATTAATGCATCAGGTTTTCACATTTGGAAACTTGACTTGCAACCTTTGTATTCTTTATTTAACAATTTATTGCGAAAGCATTGTAAAGTTTTAGCAGTCATTATTATTTAGTTACTTTATCTTCATATGTCTTTTCAATGGTATTTTATTTTAAATCGGAATGCGAATATGATTAGTTTTGGTTTCTCTTGTTTGTAGAACCTAACTGTTACGGTCAGATGGAAAATGCAATTAAAATCCTAAAAAACAGCTTTGGTAAGCTTTGGTCCTGTCTTTTAGGTTAGCTTGTATGTACTGCTTAATAAATATTATAACAAACACAAAGTAAAAACTGCTTTACTGGTCAGACATGTTCCTTTTAGTTATTTATTGATTCCTACCAGTGAAGATTAAAGGACTATTGTACTTGAACCATAACAATGCCATTTCCTGTACTGTTTCTTCAAGGGCAGGGAAGTTAAGATGGGCAGAATGTCAGCTAGATTAAAACGCTCCTTCTTTCAGAGGAGGGCAAGGACACTAAGAAGAGGGTGCATAATTGCAGTGCGACTACTAGTTCCTTATCATCTTCCTGTGTATTTGACATCTAATAGCTATCCTCGTCTCCCCTCTACAGTTCAGATTCTTTAAAGTGTGGCAGGGACTAGATTAATGGATGACTGATTACTGCAGAAGGATAACATTGCTGCAAAGGTAACTAGAAATATGAATAAATAAACTATATCCACGCATGCTCATTTCCCACTCCCTTCCCAGTAGGTATTCTTACACAAATGTCTATATAAATAGTTTAAGTTAATCCTGGACTTCAATGATTCTCCATTTAAAACTGCTATAATCAAACAGGGCAGACTGTAACATTATTGTGGCTGTGAGGCTGAAACCATTTTATTAGAATTGCTTTGTGCAGCTGCTTACCTTGTTGACTGACCATTCACAATTTATAACACTTCACATATGAGGTCCTCCAAAAACATACCTCAATAACTATAATATAATCCTGATTCAAAAATTCAGGAGATTCAGGTGAAGTCTGAATTTCTAAAAAACAATGTTTTATATAGAGAGGACAAAAGAAAAGGTAAGTATTGCATGTAGCACAAAAGTTATTTTAAATATTTAAATAGAAGGTCAGTCTTTCAAACAGCAAACACAACATTGTTCTTTCTAGCAGATACAGATACAATCTGCTCAACATAGCCAACAAAATCATTTCAGATTCTCAGACACAGAAAAATGTACATAAAAGCAACCCAAAAAATAAGCTTCTGCAGCTACTTCTATTCATTAGAAAGAAATGCCCAGAATCTAAAAAAGGATGTACACTTTGTCTGATCAGTGACAGGAATCATGAGTACCGGTTTGTACGTTTGTTTCCGGTTAAGGGGAACTTTGCAATCCTGTCCGGTCTCAAAGTTGCCTGGTGACTATTATTGTTATTATTTATTAGTTGACACCATTTCCCAAGGTGAATTACAGTCACCAAATATACAGCTTTAAAAATAGAGCAAGAGCTATTAAATTACAATGTATTTCTTAGGCAGGGCAATTTAAAAAATGTGACAATATATCACATTATGTTTTACATACAATTTCCCATTTAAACATGTTCTTTTTTTACTGGAACAATCTAGGTGAGGTACCTTGCTGAAGGGAACAATGGCAGTGTCCCGAACCTAGGAATGATCCCACAACTTTCCACCCAGGAGGGAGCCCTGACCACTACTCCACTAGTAATATATTACTTCACTCCCAATAAGAGTAAAATGAACTTGGGGCAGATTAGCGGTAGTTTATCATGCCATATTATCATGCCATCTTTAAAGGCACACCGACCAATTGTTAAAACCCACTGGGAGCATTGAATTGGTCTCAGACCTCAGGACTACATGTTACAGGCTATATGATTCACCCTGCTTTCCTTGTGTGGATTTTAGCCGCATAAGCCAGGGTGCTGGATCCTGGTCCTCTAGGGCTGTATTGGCTTAAGGTATTCATTGTACGTCAACTCCTAACTGCCTAGTTCAACTGATTATTGGCTTAATTGGACAAATTTGACCACTTTCCTTATTATTAAATTATGGGTGATTGAAGGAAACCTATAAAACCTGCTGGACTGCAGCCTTCCAGGACCAGACATCAGCCAATTAGGAGTCGGTTCTTTGATATTTTGTTAATGTATATTATATTTTCATCTAAGGTGCTGGTGGCAGGTTTTATATTAGAATGGTAGAAAAGTAAGTATTCAGATTCACAATTATCCCAAGTCTGCCATAGTTAGAAAAGGATCTGCACATTCCTGTCAAGCTGAATGTTAACAGGAGATGCCTATACTTCAGTAGGGCTGCGTTTTTCATGAGAGCATGGATTCCATTTAAAGTCTTTCTCATGCAAACATTTATTTCAGTCGAGAACTTTAGGGCTTTAATAGCCTTCTTCATCTTCAACGACACCACAGCCAGCTAGAAGTGAACTGGGAATTTCATGAAAAAGGACAATTATAGTACCCAAAGAAGTGCTTCCTTGCTGTGCTACTCTGCAGAAGAAAGTAGCAGTCCCTCTATCTGAAGAACTGCTAATGAAATGGCCCAAGAAGAGAAAACATCAAGCTTTATGTAAGGTACTCCTCCAGACTGCTGGAGTGTGTCTGAAGAAAGCTGGAGAACTGCCACAATAGCCACTCCTAGAGCTGTTGAACCTCTGATAGAAGAAGCAACAGTAATTAACACTTCTCCATAGGAAATCTCTCAACGTAGGGAATTAATCTATGTCTCACTCCAAGTAAATTAGGATTCTTGTCAAGTCTTGTTTGGCAGCCCTAATTTATTCTCCTTTAGTTGTCTGTGATAACGGGCAAAATCTAAGCCTGTTCTCCTCATTCAAGAACTGCAAATACGCACAATCAGTGTTTAGCATCTAGAGTCCATTTCACACTAGCATCCTCAACCCGTGTCAACCTGGTCACATGACATTACTGCGAAACAAAGACCACACCGACATCACTGTGAATCCTATTACAGTGATGACAATAAAAGTGCATGCCAACAGTAACAGCACCAGTCCTACAAAGAGCATCCCTGTCACAACGTATTATAGACCCAGCTACTTTATTTAAGCCTACTCTTTATTATTGGATAATATTGATAATAATACATTCTTGTTGAATTTGTGTCATGTTAGATGCTGTTTGTTTTGTTTTACAGAAGATGCTTTTAACCTGCATGTTGTGTTGCATAGCAAAGTGATATCTGGAGTAAGTACAATAAAAACATTACTGTTAAAAGAGTAGAATGTGAGTGTTTGAATACATTAAATAACCCTCAGGCTAGATTTTATCTATAACTTATCATGTTCTCTATGAAGGCATCTTTTCTGCACACTTTTTCAATAAAGGCCTCCACATGCGCAATTGTTGTTCATTGCCATTTTCATTTCTAGTTACCGGATCCTCAGATTAGTTAAACCAATAACTGCTCAGGTGAATCAAACCTTTTTAAAAAGTAAAGAAAAAGAGTGCAATCAATATAACTCGCTTACACGTTCTGTGCATTCCTATATACATTTATATCGAGATTTTATACTGCCCCTCAAATAAATAAATAGATACAAACAGCCAGACACTAATCACCACTACATTGATCCAAAGTGTATGATACTGAAGTAAATAGAAAAAATCCACATCTTGTTCATTAAACAATCCTTATACATTTCTTTAATTTACTTGTATTCTTCCCGAAATAGAAAAAAAAAACACATTACTTCTGGGGCAAAGACAAGAGAGAATTATAAGAAGTTTGTTTGGTGAATAATTATCCAGCTGCTACAACCACTTGTGTTTCGATATGACAGTAAAAAGAAGCTGCATTGAAATTAATTGAGCGATTTTTTAAATGTCATTTTTCAAGCATTATAATACTTTTTAATTTTAAAGTGAGCACTGAGGTTTATATATATATTTATATACATGCCCTGCATATATATTTATATTTAAAAACTGTGATTTCTGCTAACAAGTGTATATGAATATAAAAGGTTTGTTTCAACCAAGCTGTAATTAGTTTAACTGTTCTGAGGATCAACTGAGATTTGCATTTCACTCGGCAAAGAGTTTGAAAAAGCAATTTAAAGACTAACAATCCAAAGTATAACATGGCTGAATAGGAATGTATTATTATTATTCAATAAAAATGAAAATATCGAGTTCTTGGGTCTTAAAGGGGTTAATGCAGTGTAATGGTTGGCGCAGGGATGGAGCTCTTACTTGGATAGGTGCTATGTGTTGCTAATTTACCCAGCTGGACTTTAAGCTTGCTTTGAGATACAGAAAAAGCCAGACTTCTGTCAAGTCATCCTGAAAGGTATCTGGTTAACTGGCAGATCAGAAGACTAAGGGCCGAATTAAAATCAAAACTCTGACCCACCCGCTAATAACAAACTACAAACCTGTACATCATAGTGGTTACATTTGTGATTAGAAGAAAGTGGCATCTAATTGAAAATGAAGCCACAACTGAGTACAGCAGTAGTTTTCTATTAGCGGATGGGTCAAAGTTAATAATGTACATTGTATAAAAATGTACCAGATTAATTAATCAGTCTTATTAAACAGTAAGAGAAATCTAGTTTTAGTTAGCTAAGGTTAGCAAACTTAGATATCAGTACTGTTATATTAACTATAGCTTCTTACTAAATAATGTTACTCTTCTGCCTTGAGTGATTCAGCATGTTATTCGTATGATGTATAAGTTATTTAAATGTAGCCTAAGTTATTTAAAGGTTGGTGTACTGGTGCCTCCATGCAATTTTAAGTTATTCAAATCTAAATTAATTTTAAATTGTCAATGGCTTGGTGTTGCCACAATATACATCTATACGTTTTTAGTACATTTTCTTGTTATTTTCATTATTACTGTATCATAATCTTATTTTTTATTGGATGGGTTTGCGACACACACACAAATATGGAAATGAATCTTTCTCCACTTGGTTTTCACTGAAACTGAATTAAGGATGTCTGCAAAGAAATAAATAATAATAGCAATGATAATACTGTATGAGAGTCTCTGGTTTGCTCAGTCCTGGAATTGTTTACCTCAGTGAGTGAGTGACATCTACATTCGCCATCAATAAGAGCACAGTCCCATCAAGCTCCAGGCCTGGACATAGCAGTTCTAACCACTGGTACAGCTGTGACTGTGATGATGTTTCATATGGATTGAGTAACAGGAGGGGTTGGTTGACTCATATGAAAAAATAAAAGGGGAGAAAATATTCCCATCTTTTTTCAAAATACAGGAGACTAGTAATCCAAGGAAGAATTATACCATTATCTACAATTCTACAGACAATGTTGGAAATGGGTTGCAAATCCAAGGGTAATTTGTGTGAAATTCTGCTACCTGATGTTTTACAGCCAATTGGTCTCATGTTAGATGGTATGTTTGCAAATCAGGCAAAGCTTTATTGTAAACATGTTTTGTTCAAGAATTAATCCAATACACAATGAAGTCATATATGAAAGAAAAAAAACACTTATCATTGATTTGATCATGGCAGTGGTGGGTAACCTAAATTAAGCAATGGGCCGCAAGTCCAGGTGTCAAATAACTGCCTGTGCAACAAGACCCCTTTACCACAATTACAAGCCACAAATGCTACATTTAAAAAATAAAATAGCAATATCATGCAATAAATTCATATCAACAATCTATTAAAGAAGTAACACTGATACAAAATAAACAGTTGTCATACATATACTACTTTATTCTTAATTTATTTTTTGGGGGGTGGAAGTGGATGTACTTTGGGCTACATTAGGCCTGCAAACCACAGAGGGACATGGGGGGTTCAAAGTGGGGGGAGGTTAGCAGTGCATGCAGGTGGCAGGAGGGTGGATGCAGGGGTTCCATCTGTCCATAGTGTTTTGGATTATTCTGTATTGTAGATTGTGATTTGTTTTGTTGGCATGTTTGCTTAATTACCACAAAAAATAAATATAAATATTGTTTAAAGAAATTGCTGTTTAATCCTGAATTAATCATTGGCACCCTTGGCACTTAGTGAATTGAACAAACCAGACTATGGGCACTCCAGCCTAACAAAGGTTCGCCATCCCTGCTCTAGAACTGAGCTTCTGGACACGTGATTCAATTATGACCATCTAAGGCCTGATGCCCTGCCTTTTCCTTCAATTATGACATTAGCAGCAGCTTTAATCAGTGGATGATTAACAGCTTGAGTGCTGCCTCCGGTCCCAGTTATGACATCATAAGCGGCAGACGCGTCACATCCCCACATGCTACAGGGTCAGGACACACTTGCAAGTGCAACAGCGCCAGTGGATACACCGAGCTCAGGATTTGCATCATCCTTCCAGTTGTTTTCATTTGTATCACCCATCTCAGCGTGTAGAGGAGCGAATGGAGTAGCTAGCAGTCAGTGAAGAGTAGTCAGTGACATTTTCATTCAGTATGATGGTGAACTGTGGCAAATGGGTGAAACGGTTGTGCCAGCCGGCAAGGAAAGTGACCTTAGTGATGCTGGGTCTGGACAAAGCTGGGAAAACAGTGACTCTGAAAGGAATTTTGGGAGAAAATCCAGAAGACGTGGCCCCCACCGTGGGCTTCTCCAAAATCGACCTGAAGCAGGGGGACTCCGAGGTGACCATTTTTGACTTGGGTGGGGGCAAGTCGATCCGGGGCATCTGTCAAAATTACTACACCGAGTCGCACGGCGTGGTGTTCCTGGTGGACTCCAGCGATGTGGAACGCATGAGTGAGAACAGGGACACCCTGGCCGAGGTCCTGAGACACCCGCGCATCGCCGGGAAGCCCGTGCTTGTCCTGGGCAACAAGCAGGACCGCGACGGGGCCTTGAACTCGTCCAGTCTCTCTCCCTGGAGAAGCTAGTGGACAAGTGTCACTGTACAATCGAGACGTGCTGCACTGTGATGGACAACAGCATGAATCGGGAGCACCCCGTCAAGAGGGGGCTGGGCTGGCTGCTCCGCATCATCCACTGCGAATACGCGGCCATGAACGGAAGGACACGGCCGAGCAGAGGGCCCTGGAGGAGCAGGACAAGCGCGACAGAGCGGAGCGAGTGCGCCGGGTCCGAGAGGAGCGGGAGCGGAGAGAGAGGGAGGAGGCCGAGCGAGAGGGGAGGGCCGCGCCGGAGGAGCAGGCGGAGGATGAGGACGGCATCATGTCCAATCCTTTCCAGCCCATCGCTGATGTCATCACTGGCAACGAGGCCAAGCAGAGGACGGAGGCCAAGGAGAGGAAACGGTGCAGGCGACGGCAGTTCACCTGGCTCCCGGGCCGGCAGACGACGGGGGCAGAGGAGGGGAGCCGTGAGAAGGAGGACAAGCGGAGGAGAGAGGAGGAGAGGGAGAGGAAGCCGAGACGGTTCCCCTGGCGCTGGGGCTGGCGCAGGACATGCCCAATGATGACGGGCGAGGCGGAGGAGAGCAGCCCCCGGGAGGCCAACAGCGCTGTGTACAGTAACTTCACAGCGACTGAGAGTAGACTACAGCAACACGCACCTAAACCAGACCCTGTGGCTGTACATTCAGGAACGTCATAGCATGCAATTATTACACATCAACATAAAGAAAGTCTGGAGCTCCGGTTCTGCACAAACTTGAGAAACAAACCCGGTTTTCACACAGCCGGCGTCTTACTCACGCAGGCGATGTCTATTTGGGTGCTTTATCGCCGGGAACAAAAACGCTCCTGCTGTTGTTTTGGGAGCCACACGGATCCTGTTCACAGCGCTTCTGAATCCGTGTGTAAAGTATAGCGCCAGTTCATGCGCGTTTCCCCACGACGTTTCCGTTTCGCTCTCCATCTTCCCCCTCACTTCCTGCTCTCGCTGCCACTTCCCGCCAACAAAACCTTGCATGTCTCTCTAGCTCCGCCGCCCGCCCTTTCACCCGCCAGGCGCTCCGATATATATATCAGCATCAATTAAATAACACTTCCCACAGTGCTTCATTTAGTTATCCATCAGGAGCCCATCTGAACACTAGTCCAATTATGATTGCCAGGCTGCCCTACATGACCCCCTGGAAAATAAAACTGCAATCAAGTCCTGAAAAAACATCATTAAACATAGTTTTAAGTGTAATATGGATTTAGTGTTATTGGATTTAATAATATTCAGATTTACAAAGAGTATAACCAAAGTGCACATCCATCGCTTCCCTTTTGTATGCCAATATACATATATTATGCAACAAATCGTGCATATGTGTATGTGTATCATATATGCAAGTTAATGTGTGTGTGTATAATATATATATATATATATATATATATATATATATATATATATATATTACACAGTGTAAATAAGCATAGTGTGTTGTCAGTACTGAAGTGTTTTAGGCTTGGAACAATCCCTTCAAGTGTTGTCAGATCCAGATTTAAACACAGAATGCATTGTATCGATTTCACAATTTTTATATCACTGTTAAAAGATACCTACGTTACTATGTCCAAACAGAGGGGAATGTAGAGCAGAGTAGATTTTATTTAGATTGTTTTTGACATGCCCGGGTTAATTGCTGCATACAGTCTAGTCTTTCTACCACCGACCAATACATCTAACTTCTGTACATTGTGTGTTTTGTTTTTGTTCTGTGAAAAGTAGGTAGCCAATCTGGACATACAATCCCCGGATAGAGCACCATTATATCAGTGGCCCCAGGCAGCCCCTCCTCCGCCTCCCCATCAGCAGATTGCCGAATCTCTGCTCAAGCATCTCGGGCTCAGTCTACTGCACAATCTCGTGGCAGTGGAACGACAGCGACCTCCGGCACAGAGGTTACAGCTGAGTCGTGGGAGCTTGCAGATGTGGTCGTGCTGCTCCAGCTGTATAGTGAAGAGAGCAGACAGAGGGAAGAGGAAAGGCAAAGGAAGGAGGATGAGAAATTTGAATGGCTGCTGGCAGTGTTGCAAAGGCAGCATGACGAGAAGATGGAGTTAATGAAAGCATGTCTTAGACATTTTAAATAATAATAAGTAGTACACATTTATCCATTTGGTCATATATATTGCAGGTAACCAAGCGTACAATTTTATTGGGGAGCTGCACCACTTTCTTTTTTTAATCTTAATTCTGTTAGCTGTATATATTGTTTTAAATTGAAAACCTTTCCACCCTGTTTCTGATGAAGAGATTAAGGTTTTCATGGCCATTCAAATCCTCATGGGCATTAAACAAATCCCCATCATATCACGATCACTGGTCTTCCCATGAAGAGCGGAGAGAAAAATAGCGCAGGCTGCTCTGGCACTGATGCTGATGTCCCCATTGTCAATGCAAAATCCTGTTCAACCAGCAATTTCCACATGATAATTTCCTTTTTCTTAGGATGCGCATTATATCTATTTATTTATTCAATGGTAATTTAACACACACAGCCACTTATTATAAAGTCCTACCTTCTTGTCTGTCACTTATATTATTAAGTAATCTTATTCTGAAACAAAGCCATAACACGTTTGGAGCTGAAAATGTGTTAAAGGCCTTATTTATCTCCTACTGTTTTCAATGTAATACTTTTATTTCATCATTGTAATGTGTGTTGGGGCAGATATTGCTCAGGCCTAGTATTATTATTTATTTTGTCTTATTTATTTCTTGGCCGATGCCCTTATCCAGTATTGTGTAAAGACCAAAAGCCAGCTGTTTCCTACAAAAACCTAGTTGGAGAGTATCAGAATGCCTCATTATAACGGACAGGAAACAGTATTGTTACTACCCAATAGGATCTGGCATGGCTGAGGCTACTACCAGCATGGCCAATCTTTGCCATCCTACTCCAAATTGTGTTTGATTAATAATTGTTGTGTATCTGTTTGTTCACATTTCTGGAAAAGTAATGCTTTGAAGTTAAGTTCCCATATTGATGCTGACAGGACAAGTCCTCTCCCACATAAATACCCAATATGTTTTTCATTCAGGGCAATTAAAAACACCTATATGGTAGGCAAGTTGTAGTGAGGTAATCACACAGGGTGAACCCAGGACAATAGTATGAAAGAGCCCTGTGTTATCCCAGGCTTCTCTGGATGTGCAATAGGAAGCTGGGTCTCAGTCGTTCTCCTCCTTCCAGCTGGTCAGTCGGGACACCATGTGGCCTCCAGAGCGCCACTGCTCATTGAACCGGCTGCCCGGGTGGCCGAGTGTCAGCCTGAATTCCCCCAAACCCATCAGAAAAGACCAACCGGTGTTTCTAAATATAAATGCAGCTAGAACACTGCCTAAGACAAACAAATAAATGATACACAATAACAAATACCGAGATACAGACAGAACAAGAACTAAAAAAGAACTGTTCTGAACATTTACAACGTGTTTGTTTCCTTTCAGTCTTTCCCCTCAGTTGGACAGATTCCTTTCTAAGACCTACAGTCATGTGTGGCTCTACACACAGAAGTTCATGTACATACAAATTACTTGGCTCTCAGTACAAGACTTGAAGATATCAATCTGGCCCCTCAGTCAAAACTGATATGTAGATAATTATGAATTAGACCCTAATAAAACACATAAGTGATGTGTCTAATGTAAAATGCAAATATGCTCAACAGACCCTGAAAGGGACTCATGGATCTGATGAGGCTGTATCATTGAAATGAATAAAAAATTCTGTAGTTATTGAATTTTACTTTAAAGCTTTTACAGCTCTGATGTCAGGTATGGTTGATCCCAAAATTATGACATTGCTAATACCTTTTGTTTTAATATTAATATGAATTAATATTCCACTTAGGCAATTAGTTAGGCAATGTACCCTGATTATATTAAAAAACAATATTTAATTTTTTACTGGCTGTTAGATATCACCTGTTGCAGGGCAGCACCACTCATCCCATTGGGATGGCTAATGGGAAAGAATGAGTTACAGTGGCAGTTTTAGGGTTAAATGTTAAATTATGGGATAATATCGAAATGCCCTTATAGCATATACCTGCATTTAAAATAACAAAACTGTTTTTATGTTCTGGTATGATTTGTATTTTGTATTACAGCTATTTAGAAATAAACAAATACATTTTGTCTCCAGGGGTAGGGACCTGGGTGGTCCACAGAAATGTTTGTACTGTATTTGGAAAACACTTAGTAGAATGGAATTGGCAGGAAATAGGTCACAAACGCTGTCATGTTCCTTAAATAACTGTAACAATACATATTATTGAATGTTATAGTATCCTGTATTAAAGTTTGTGTTGGAATTCTGGTATATTCTATGTGAATTTGAGGGAAAACATACAGTAAATTATATCAGTTGATCCTTCAGGGTGGAAGAAAATCAGGACAATAATTTCTTCTTGTGTACAAGACACTCAATTTGTAAGTTGAGTATTACATGTACACTTTCATGAATACTCACACATATAGGCCAGTGTGTTCCTAATCCATTTTCCATGTTGATCATATTTGATGGGCATGAATCACGCAGAATGGTTTTATTAAATTACCCATAAGTCTCCCTTATTATACCTCATTTTGCCCTTGCACAAAGGTGTGTTTTGTGTTGCAATGTTCAGGAATACGTACAAGAATCTGTCTAGAGAACAACAGTCAAGCATTGTAGTAAGTTTGAATTAATAATGACTTGTAAAATGCCTAGTGTCACTTCTGCTGTGTCCTTGGTGGTCATGTAAGAGGGACAATTGTGCATTTCAGAAGGAACCCTTCTTTCAGGATAGTTGGTGTTGGTAGTTGTGTGTCGTTTGTGCTTTCCCTGCCCCTGTGTTCTCTGATTAGGGAGAGATGTGTTTTAGCACACTGCCAACACTGAGATCAGCTGCAGCTAGCCAGCCCACATCAGCATTTCCAGTTGCAATATTTAGGTCTGTTTCAAGGCCCTCCAAGCAATGCAGTGGGAACAAACATGCAGAAGTGACTCCTTTACCAGAGACATTTCCTCTTGAATAAGTCACGGAAATCTGAAAAACCCTGTTGTGTAATACCAAGGCATAGAGCTGTGAATTTCAGCAGCCCTGCACCCCCCTTCCACAGGCTTTCCCTTTGGTGGTAACAGTAAATAATGGACCATGAAAAACAAAACAAAAAAATCCCCCATTACATTTTTCAGGAGAAAACATATGTTGCATTGTGTGTATTTCGTTGTTCTCCATGTGAACCTCTCTGGTAGTTTATTTTAAGGCTATTTTAAGTGACATTTCTCCCAAGTCAAACGTGCCCCTGAAAAGTATCTCGCAAAACCTTAATGATAAGAAAGAGAGTAATGTAGTGCATACTAATGGGCGTCGTGACACTGGACTGTAATAACTTGCTT
Organism: Amia ocellicauda; assembly: GCF_036373705.1. NCBI lineage: Eukaryota > Metazoa > Chordata > Actinopteri > Amiiformes > Amiidae > Amia > Amia ocellicauda. Next base: position 59,102,431 of record NC_089851.1, on the reverse strand, counting down.
CCAATGCCATTAGTAACCAAGTTAAAAATAACAAGAGATACATATTGATCAGGGACACATACAGCAGAGATTGAACAGGCTACAGTGGGGGAAAAAAGTATTTGATCCCCTGCTGATTTTGTACGTTTGCCCACTGACAAAGAAATGATCAGTCTATAATTTTAATGGTAGGTGTATTTTAACAGTGAGAGACAGAATAACAACAAAAAAATCCAGAAAAACGCATTTCAAATAAGTTATAAATTGATTTGCATGTTAATGAGGGAAATAAGTATTTGACCCCTTCGACTTGTACTTGTACTTGGTGGCAAAACCCTTGTTGGCAATCACAGAGGTCAAATGTTTCTTGTAGTTGGCCACCAGATTTGCACACATCTCAGGAGGGATTTTGTCCCACTCCTCTTTGCAGATCCTCTCCAAGTCATTAAGGTTTCGAGGCTGACGTTTGGCAACTCGAACCTTCAGCTCCCTCCACAGATTTTCTATGGGATTAAGGTCTGGAGACTGGCTAGGCCACTCCAGGACCTTAATGTGCTTCTTCTTGAGCCACTCCTTTGTTGCCTTGGCTGTGTATTTTGGGTCATTGTCATGCTGGAATACCCATCCACGACCCATTTTCAATGCCCTGGCTGAGGGAAGGAGCTTCTCACCCACGATTTGACGGTACATGGCCCCGTCCATCGTCCCTTTGATGCGGTGCAGTTGTCCTGTCCCCTTAGCAGAAAAACACCCCCAAAGCATAATGTTTCCACCTCCATGTTTGACGGTGGGGATGGTGTTCTTGGGGTCATTCCTCCTCCTCCAAACACGGCGAGTTGAGTTGATGCCAAAGAGCTCGATTTTGGTCTCATCTGACCACAACATTCAGATGTTCATTGGCAAACTTCAGACAGGCCTGTACATGTGCTTTCTTGAGCAGGGGGACCTTGCGAGCACTGCAGGATTTCAGTCCTTCACGGCGTAGTGTGTTACCAATTGTTTTCTTGGGGACTATGGTCCCAGCTGCCTTGAGATCATTAACAAGATCCTCCCGTGTACTTCTGGGCTGATTCCTCACCGTTCTCATGATCATTGAAACTCCACAAGGTGAGATCTTGCATGGAGCCCCAGACCGAGGGAGACTGACAGTTATTTTGTGTTTCTTCCATTTGCGAATAATCGCACCAACTGTTGTCACCTTCTCACCAAGCTGCTTGGCGACGGTCTTGTAGCCCATTCCAGCCTTGTGTAGGTCTACAATCTTGTCCCTGACATCCTTGGACAGCTCTTTGGTCTTGGCCATGGTGGAGAGTTTGGAATTTGATTGATTGATTGCTTCTGTGGACAGGTGTCTTTTATACAGGTAACGAGCTGAGATTAGGAGCACTCCCTTTAAGAGTGTGCTCCTAATCTCAGCTCGTTACCTGTATAAAAGACACCTGGGAGCCAGAATTCTTGCTGATTGATAGGGGATCAAATACTTATTTCCCTCATTAACATGCAAATCAATTTATAACTTATTTGAAATGCGTTTTTCTGGATTTTTTTGTTGTTATTCTGTCTCTCACTGTTAAAATACACCTACCATTAAAATTATAGACTGATCATTTCTTTGTCAGTGGGCAAACGTACAAAATCAGCAGGGGATCAAATACTTTTATCCCTCACTGTATGTAATGGAAATAAATGCAGTATAAAAACCCAAGGAAAACGGAGATGAGATGAATCACACATTAAACTTCAATCTGCAAATAACTGAGACCCAGCGAAGGGCAGTGGTCATGGATGATCAACACTCTTGAGCAAACACAAAGCAAAAAGATCAATATGACTTCTTCTCTGTGCATCTCTAGGTAGGATTAGACTTGTATTTTATAAAGGCAAATGCTGATGTTGTTGTTGGAGTATAAATACATAATTGTATGCTCTGGGTCAACATTGACAGCTCTAGGATATGTTATATGTAAGACCCATGCATTTCACTGCTCCTTTGAACTGTAGTTCAATTCATAAACTTTCAATCCAGTTAAATCAATCTTATTATTAATTCAGCAAAGCATTACATTCTGTGATATTAGAAAATACCTCTCAATTATTAGAAAACAGTTTTTATGCTGTTATTATCCAGATCAGTTACATCCCTGTATTACTATACTATAATGTGACAGCTCCAAACAATGCAACAATTACTTTAATTACTGTAATAGAAAATAATAATCCTCTCAAATGAAAACTTTCTCAGCAATAAAAATTGCTCATGAAACAAACAGAAAATTCGAAGAATGCAAGATAAATACAATAAACAAAACACATGTAAATGGCCAAGCTGACAAAAGTCCAACAGTCAACTGTACACAGATATAAAGTAGTAAAGGTAAGCTCCACTTCTTAGGTTAAAAAAACTAAATACAGCTTACACAGAAGGTAGTACAAACACATTCCACCTCCAAAGCGTCTTAGTAACAGCAACTTTTCATATCCTCGAACTAGGGTCTACTAAGGAAGACCAAGAGCAAAGAGAGGAGAGGTGGGTACACACTTAACACTATGAAACTGAAACCTTTTTTGTGTTTTATAATTCAGTATGTTATGTATATACACAATTGTATACTTCCTATGATAACATCTCAATCAACATACAAAGATTTATGATAAACACATTCAAGTTACACCTAGATATAAGCTAGAATGTGACCCAATGCATCGGCTACAGAATGTCATTACAGCCCCCCCCCACATAATTTGCAACTATTTGTCATATATATTGCACACATGCAGTACTGTGCAAAAGTTTTAGGCAGCTCTGAAAAAATGCTGTAAAGTAAGAATGCTTTCAAAAAAAGACATGTTAATACAGACGTGCTCAAATTTGTTGGTACCCTTACAGCTCATTGAAATAATGCTAATAATTCCTCCTGAAAAGTGATGAAATTAAAAGCTATTGCATTATGTATGCTTGCATGTCTTTGGTATGTCATAGAATAAAGCAAAGAAGCTGTGAAAAGAGATAAATTATTGCTCATTCTACAAAGATATTCTAAAAAGGCCTGGACACATTTGTTTGTACCCCTTAGAAAAGATCATAAATAATTGGATTATAGTGATATTCCAAACTAATTCATTTTTTTTAATTAGTATCACACATGTCTCCAATCTTGTAATCAGTCATTCAGTCTAGTTAAATGGAGGAAAGTAGTCACTGTGCCGTTTGGTATCATTGTGTGCACCACACTGAATATGGACTAGAGAAAGCAAAGGAGAGAGTTGTCTGAGGAGATCAGAAAGAAAATAACAGACAAGCATGGTAAAGGTACAGGCTACAAGACCATCTCCAAGCAGCTTCATATTCCTGTGACAACAGTTGCAAATATTATTCAGAAGTTCAAGGTCCATGGAACTGAGCCAACCTCCCAGGGCACGGCCGCAAGAGGAACATCGACCCCAGATTGAACAGAAGGATAGTGCAAATGGCACCCATCAAACCTGAGAGCTGGAGCAGTTTGCTCAGGAAGATTGGGCCAAACTACCTGTTAACAGGTGCAGAAGTCTCATTGAGAGCTACAGAAAATGTTTGATTGCAGTGATTTGCCTCTAAAGGTTGTGCAACAAAATATTAGGTTGAGGGTCCCATCATTTTTGTCCATGCCATTTTCATTTGTTTTATTTACAATATTATGTTGAAAAACTAAATCAAAAGCAGTCTGATTTCTATTAAATATGGAATAAACACTGGTGGATGCCAATTACTTTTGTCAGTTTCAAGTTATTTCAGAGGAAATTGTGCATTCTTTGTTTGTTTGTGGAGGGGTGAAGAACCCACTCTTGATGTACAGAGGATAAAGTATTTATTTAACATGCCTGGCCTGAAAGGCCCTGACATGGAAGCTCTCCACATGAGCGGAGTCTCTCTTGGATATACTGGGAGAGGTCCGGTCCTGTGGTCATCATAGCAACTGGCTCTGTTGATATATTGGTTTTTCAAACATTAATATAAAACATTAATACTGGCTCAAGGGGTACCAACAAATTTGAGCATGTCTGTAGATTATTTTTATCAATTAACTAAATGCGAAGTGAGTGAACAGGAGAAAAATCTAAATCAAATCCATACTTGGTGTGACTACACTTTGCCTTCAAAACAACATAAATTCTTTTAAATACACTTTCACAAAAGTCAGGGATTTTGTAGGTATATACTGTTTATTGGGTTAAGTATTTCACATTTTACCAAATTAAAAACAATTCCAATTTTAATACTTATGATTAAAATCGTTTAAAATATCAGTTCTTAAAATCACTTAAAATTTTTAAAATCTTTGTGATTTTTAACAAAACTAAAACAATAAACTTTAAAATAAACGTGCTCAAATCAAATAAACAAAACGTGATAAAAGCAAAAAAATTGCACACCAGCAAAAGAGTCAAATACATTGAAAATAACAGAAAATGCATTAGACAAAATAAAAAAACAATTAAAAAGTAAAAATAAAAAACAAACAAAAAAAGTCTAATGCATTTTAAATTAAACCCAAAAACGGTCAATGTATTTGACAACAAAATATAACAAAACTATACCTAAAAAACCCTAAACAGTGTGATTTAAAAACAACTTAATCTTTAAAAACAATTAAGATTCATTATTTAAAATCTTCTTTTAAAACCACTCATTCATAAAATCTTTAAAAGATCTTGGACTCGGGCTCCAGCAGGGGGAACTAACCGTCCCCGGAGGTGGGTCCCATCACGGGATCCTGAGCTCCCCCAGATCTTGTATGCGCCAGTTCTTAAAGGCTTCCTCCTTGCCCCTCTGATGGACCTCCAGATTGACGTAGTCTTTCACAAACACCATGCCCCTCCGCGCGATGACGATCGGGTCCAGCTCCTGCTTATTGAACAAACAGATGTTCCGTCCCTCCCACAGTGCCTGCTTCACTGCGCAGACGACACGCCACCAGCACCTCAAGGTAGATGTAGAAATTCCCTTGGCTGGACCGTATAGGATCTGCTGGGCGGTCGCCCGCGCAGGAACGGCGAACCTGTGGAGGAACGGAGAAAACAGGAGCCAGACCCTGTGGGCGGAGGGGCACTCACTAAAGATGTGAGCCTCCGTCTCCTTCCCCAAGCAACCCTTATAGGGGCAGGTGTCATAAGGAGCTATGCCCCTTCTGTGCATGAACACTCGGGTGGGGAGACACCGACTCACAGCCATCCAGGAGACATCTTTCTGCGTGTTCGTGAGGCAAACGTGCGTAGCGTTAGCCCAGATAAACCGGCAGGTTTCGGGAGGGAAATCTTCTATCCGGCTGGTCTCCTGGGCAGATCTCATCTGACTACAGATGGTCTTATAATCCCAGGAGGCCAGCACGACTTTATGGAGGCCTACTTCGAGCGCAAAGGCTCGGAGCGCCCTGTAGAACGGCGGGGGATCCCACGAGTGCGGCCTGGTGTTGTCCATGGCGCAGAGGCCGAATGGTCTCAGGCTGCTGGCAAAATAAAAGCGGTTCATGAAACTCACTTTCTTGCCAGCAGCCTGGATGTTCTTAACCACATAGGCCAGCCCCTGCGCCTTTATCAGCCGCACAACGTCCGGGACCCCCCTGCCTCCATCCAGGGTACCCTTCACCATCTGCACTCTTTTCAGCCTCTCCATTTTGCTCCCCCAGACAAACCGAAATATAATTCGGGTCACTAGTTTTGTGATACCCTTGTCTGGGGGGAAGATCATTCCTACGTAGAGGAGTATCGGGAAGAGGATGGCCTTTACGACCAGCACCTTACCAGCCATCGTCAAGGTCCTTGTGCTCCAGCCGTGGATCTTCCTTTGGACCTTTGCTATGGCCTCCTCCCAGCTCCGGGTGCCCGTGTTGGTCCCGTCGATCGTGATCCCCAGAACCTTGATAAACGGCTTCACAGGGAACACGGTCGGCGGGCCCCGGCCGACAGGCCATGCCCTGGAGAGGTAGACCTCGCTCTTGGCCTTATTCACAGCGGCCCCCGTCGCCCTGCAGAAGCCGTCCAGCAGTTCCTCGACCCTGGCCACGGACGGAGCGTCCGTGCAGACCACGGCCACGTCGTCCATATAGGCCAGGGCCTTCAGTTGCTCTCCGCCGGAACCCGGGAGATGGAAACCTGTCACCCGGACGTCCCGGCGGATCGCCTGCATGAACGGCTCCAAGCAGAGGACGTACAGCAGGGCCGACAGGGGACAACCCTGCCGGACCCCCGACCTGACCGGAAATGGTTCGGTCAGGTGGCGGTTCACAAGGACCCTGCTGCTTAGGCCGCTGTAGATGATCTTGACCCACTTCCTCAGGCCAAGAGCGAGACCCATCCTCTCCATAACAAGCTGCAGGTATTCGTGGCCCACTCTGTCGAAGGCTTTCTCCTGGTCCAAGCTGATCAGGACCAGGGGAAGCCTTCTCTCGTTCGAGTAGGCCACGACATCCCTGAGCAGCATGGCGTTGTCGGCCGCCGATCTCCCCCGGGCACCACAGACCTGGTCGGGACCCACGACTTGAGGGAGTGGCCGCTGCAGCCGGAGCGTCAGTGCTTTGGCCAGTATCTTGTAGTCGGTGCACAGGAGGCTGACTGGCCGCCAGTTCCTCAGATCTTTCGTGTCTCCCTTCTTGTGAAGAAGGGAGAGGATACTCTTCTTCATCGAAGGGGCCAATCTGCCCTCTCTGTACATCGACCCCAGGACCTGGCCCAGATCTTCCTTAAGCACCTCCCAAAAGATCTTATAGAACTCAGCAGGGATCCCGTCGGGACCCGGTGTCCTTCCAGAGTTAAGACTCTTTATCACCTGGGAGAGTTCAGTGGTGGTGATCTCTGGATCCTCCTCCTCCTCCTCGTCCCCCTCATTGCGGGACTCCAACAGGGACAGAAAGTGATGGATCAGATTTTGATCCACCACCTTCTGGTCGTACAACTCCCTGTAGAAATCCCGCACCACTGTCTCAACAGCCTCTCTGCCCTCCACCTCTTGCCCCGAGGAGTCGATCATGGAGGACATTGCAGGCCGCCTCTCCTTCGTTTTCTTGAAGAAGAAGCGGCTGCATTTCTCATCGTCCTCCATGATGCGGACCCTGGAAAGGACCTTGATCTTCTCTTGCTCCTCCCGATAGAGGGCGGAGAGACTCAGTTTGACCCGGGCCACCTCCTCAGCTAGGTCGAAGCCTCTGAGCTGTAAAAGACTCAGGCGCTGGAGGCGGGCGTTTAGATGGGAATATCTCGCCCGCCTCTCGCGAGCTTTCCGTTTCCCCAGCTGAATGAAGTAGCCCTTGGTTCTTTTCTTCATCATCTCCCACCACTCTATGGGAGAATCAAAAAGGTCCTTCAGGGTCCTCCACTCCTCGAGGCGTCTGCTAAAGGTCTTAATCACACGAGGGTCATCGAGCAGAGAGGTGTTGAGCTTCCAGACCCCAGGCCCCGACTCCCGTGTGCTCGGAATGAGCACCTCTGTCGTCAGGAGCCTGTGGTCTGAAAAGAAGACCGCCTCCGAAGACATGGCGGTCCTCTCCAGTGGCTTGCTGAGGAGGACGAGATCTATCCTGGAGAAGGAGGAGCCAGAAGAACTCACCCAGGTGAACAAGGGGACCAGGTCCCGACCTGCGTTGCAGAGTTCAAAGTCCTCCACGAACGCAGCGAGGTCCCTGCTGGATCTATCGTTGCGGGGCTTACTCCGGTCTACATCCCTCAGAGCACAGTTGAAATCACCTGAAATGATAACTGGCAAGGTGCCGATCAGGAGCGGGCGTAGCTGAGGGAGAAAGAGGACTCTCTCTCTCTGGCTGGTGGGGGCATAGACATTGACCAGCCTCAATACAGCCCCCTTGTATTTAAAATCGAGGCTGGCCAGTCTGCCCGCCTCTATAACCTTGAATGTTTTAACTATTAAGAAGGGGTTTTTCAGGAGTACGGCAATCCCGTCCGCTCGGGACACATTGGACCCCGACCAGAAGGATTCTCCTAGGGTCCAAGTGTCCCGGAGATCTTTGTATTCTTTTTGGAACGGGATGCCGCACTCCTGCAAACAGATAATATCCGCCTTCATTCCAGCCAGAGAGTTTAAAACATCGGTCCTCTTTTTCACCTCAGCAATGCTCCTCACATTAATTGAAATAATGGTTAATGCCATAATGGCTGTGAGGGCAATTACCCGCTCCGTAACAATCATGTAAAGAAACCTTTCTCTTCCCCACTCCTCTCTTCTCCCTCACCTAGCTTAGCGCTAGCACCCATCATTTCAATCATTTGCCTCACCGCTTGATCCTCTAGGAAGACTATGGGGGGGGCTCGGCTCCCGCCACCCGGTAAGGCGGGCAAAACTCCACTGGGCTCAGGGCCCGTGGTGCTGGAGGTTCTCCCTGGTTCCTTTGAGGCCGAGGCCTGACGAACAGATGGCAGGGCAGAGGCTTTATGTACAACTGGGGAGAAAACTGTATAGACCCCGCTAGTCGTTCTTTTAACTAATGGTGGGGGAGGGGGTGGTCTCTCCCTTCCCGGCTGTCTGCCGCCGCAGGCCTCCTCCCCCAGCGCCAGTGACCTTGCCATCACGTCCCTGATGTCTTTCTGGGAAAGGACACTGGCGCCGACTCTCGTCTCCTGAGGACCTGCGGCTCTCCCACTACTGCCGGGAGGGCATACCTGACCCCTCCCCTGGGAGAGTCTCAGTTGTGGGGCAGGAGGAATGTTATTTCTAGGGGGCCTCTCATCTACCAGGCTGCCCACTCGGGGCAGTGGAGAAGGCCCACCACTCTCCTCTCCGGAGTCAGAGTGGGGCGTATAAAAATTTGAGGGAGGGGACTCTGGAGCGGGGGAGGAGCCGGCAGGGGGGGGAGAATCTGCAGAATGAATCCTCTTTTTCATCATACCCCCCCTACCCATGCTCCTCTTCTCAGCCCTCCTTCTCTTCCCCGCTACCACTGTCCACTCTCCCTCTGCCTCCACTTCTGACCCAGAGTCAGAGAGGGAGCCTATGAGGCTCCTGAGGATTGTTTCCTCTCTACCCCCATCTTGGGGTATCACCTTTGGAGGAGCCTCCGCTTGGTTTTCTCTCTCTCCACCACCCCCGAGGGCCCGCGCCCTATTTGCATAGGAGGAGGGACAATTCCTAAAGAGGTGCCCTCCCCCACCGCACAGGTTGCAGGCCCTCTCCTGCTTGCAGGCCCTGGTCTGATGTTCCCCGCCGCAGACCTTGCACTTAACAACGGTACAGGCTGCGGCTAAATGACCCAGGGCCCCGCAGTTCCTACATAATTTGGGCATGCCATGATAAAAGACAAGCCCCCTATTTGCTCCTAAAACCACGGTGCTTGGTAGATGGCGTACTCCGCCGATGGCGGCCACTTCCACCTGCAGGCGCACCTGCCACCGCCGAGCACCGGTCCAGACCCCATCCTCATCATTAACTCTCCTACTTTCAGACAGGATCTCACAGTGTCTCCTCAGCCATACTTCTACGTCGTACTCTGCCACTGCTTCGTTGTAAAATTGAATAGTTACAATTTTAATCTCTCTATCTGTCAGGGCGTCGACCACAAAGTCATTCAGGGGCATGCTGTCTTTTTTCTCCCTATACAGGTTCCAAAAACTCTCCAGCACTTGAGGGTTCTTAAAGCTCACCTCGAACACGTCCCTAGGTCCAGGCAGTTTTACCACACAGTTCAGCTCAGAAGGGGCAAAGCCCAGGCCCCTCTGCAGCACGGACCTGCTGAACTCCAGCCGGGTGAGGGCCGCGGTCTCGGCTCCAGCCTCACGGCTGAAGCGCACCGCATTATGGCGCCTCACACCGGCGGTTCGCTGGGCCATGCTGCACTTTCCTACCTTGGAGAAGGGTCGGGAGGCTCTCAATCCGGAGGTCGGGGCAAGTCCACCTGGCTGGGGAGCAGCTTCCACCTCCGGGGCTCTTGCAGGGAGCGGGCCTTGCGGGGAGAAGTCCGGGCCCTGGCTGCAGGAGGCCTCCCTCAGGGACGTTGCCGATCGGCCTGGTCAGTCCCTGGAATCCGAGGCCTCTCCTGGATCCTGGCTGGTGACGTCAGCGGGGAGCAGTCCTGGTCAGGCCGGGCTCCGGGTAGATGGTCGGCCGGGCTTCTGGATGGGACCCACTCCGTGAGGAGTCCTCCGACCCCTCTGGCTAGGTCCCCTGTCGCTCCCGGTCCGTCCCAATCTCCACTCGCCTCGGCCTCCGGACCGCTCCAAGGACCCAGGACTCTGCAGCTCTGTCAACCGGCACCTCCCCGTCTCGTCTGGTCTGGCCTGATGGATCAGCTCCCTGCAAGGAAAAAAGGAAAAGGAAAAAAGAAAGACTGTCAAGTACAGTTCAAAAGCCCCCTGCTGGACAAAGGTTTCTCTCGCTATTGGAGGGAAACCCGAGTCCAAGATTTTGTAGGTATATAGTCAGGTGTATGATTAAACAATTATACCAAACAGGTGTTAATGATGGGCAGCATGGTGGCGTGGTGGTTAGCGCTGCTCCCTCACAGCTCTAGGGGTCCTGGGTTTGAGTCTTGGCTCAGGGTGCCTGTCTGTGTGGAGTTTGCATGTTCTCCCTGTGTCTGTGTGGGTTTCCTCCCACTGTCCAAAGATATGCAGGTTAGGTTAATTGGCCACTCTAAATTCCCCAGTAGGTATGTGTGTTGCCCAGCGATGGCCTGGTATCCCGTCCTGGGTGTATTCCGGCCTTGTGCCCTATGCCTGCCGGGATTGGCTCTGGTGTCCCTGTCACCCTTACCAGGATAAGCGGTTTTGAAAATGGATGGAGGTGCTAATGATCATCAATTCAATATGTAGATTGAAACACAATCATTAACTGAAACAGTAACAGCTGTGTAGGAGGAATAAAACTGGGTGAGGAACAGCCAAACTCAGCTAACAAGGTGAGGTTGCTGAAGATAAGTCATACACCATGGCAAGGCTGAGCACAGCAGCAAGACACAAGGTAGTTATACTGCATCTGCAAGGTCTCTCCCCGGCAGAAACTTCAAGGCAGATGGGGGTTTTCAGATGAAGAAGCAAAAAGAATTGGGCAACGTTGAGGACTGTAGATGCAGTAGTCAGCCAAGAAAACTTACTGCAGTAGATGAAAGACACATCATGCTTACTTCCCTTTGCATATTAATAAATATAAATAATATTACTCTATCTGGGCTTAGTTAAAACTTCAACTCTTTGCCTTAAGGGAGCCAGTTAAAACAAATGTGATGTGATGAATGCTGACACAAGCAGTGCATGTAATATTCAAAATGTAAAAAATGAGCAAAGGAAGAATAAAAACATACATCTGTGTGGTTCCCAGAAAATGGATTACCCAATGATTATTATCCATGGGATAGATTCATAAAGTAGAAGTACATACATACAGAACAAAATGTGAAAACTGTATTAGCTTTTTACATTTTTTGTATATATTTTTTGCAGGGAAAGCTTTAATGGTAGTTTCATTATTGTGGCAAGGAGTAGAACCATACACTTCTACTTCTAGGTCTACTCTACAATCAATCAATCAATCAATTTCAGTGTATTGTAGTGCCCCATATACGTCTCAGGGTGCTGCACAATTTAAAAACAGCACCACATAAAAAGTGAGTAACATATTAAGTATACAAAAATTGTACTCCTTATTAAGAGATATACAATGATCAGTCTCTTAAATTGGTCTTGAATTAAGTTGCAGTGGGTTTTTTTGAGTCCGTGTGTCAGCACTTTTACAAAAGGCTTCCCATTTGAAACAAGACTCCACCCTGTGCACAGCAGCAGAGGGACACAGTTGTTTTAGTAGGAGGGGTGTCAGTTTGACTCCAGTGTGTATATTGTGCAGTGCTATTTAGATTTCAATTTTCAGGAATTTCAGGAGTGGCAGGTAACCAGAAAGAGGTGGGCTTGAAATAGGATGATGTTATTTCTTTCAGAAAAATCACTTTAAATATGCTGAAGGGGAAATTCATTATTATTATTATGATTTATTTGTTTTTGAATTGGCAGTTTCTAGAATCTTTTTGAATTTTGAAATTATGACAGAAATGTAATTTAAGTTGAATTAAGTTAAGATACTCTTCTATCATTTACACACCAGCAAGATAATAGTTACAATCAATGCCAATGTGTTCTGTGTGGACATTTGCGGTTTATTTTACCCATCCAACTTCCAACTTCCAGCTATAAAGAAGTCCTGACGAAGGTGTGAGCAGCAGCGAAACATAGATTTTTTTCTATTCAGATGACTTTCTAAACAAAGCAACTGGCTTAATTATTTTTTGATGAACTGGTATAATAATAAATATAGACAGTTGGTCCTCCATGCACGTTGTTCCAATTGACGTCTTTTCGAAAGAACATCACTGTTGGATTACGGCACAGTTGAAAGGGAGAAATCGACTCCCTCAACAGATAGTCAAGGAACACTCAGGGCCCAATTTAAATAGAAAAATAATAAAGCTTATAGTTTATTCAACTATAATAAATTGCTCCAGAGATGGCCAGTCAGGAAACCTCGTCTAAAGTTTTTCTAATTAATATAATATAGAAGATTACTCATTTGGTTGCTAAGCAACTATATTGATGTCAGTTAGAACATAAGAAAGTTAACAAATGAGAGGAGGCCATTCGACCCATCGTGCTGGTTTAGTGTCCATTAATACCTGAGTGATCCAAGGAAACTATCCAGTCTATTTTTAAATGTTCCCAAATTTTCAGCTTCTACCACATCGCTGGGGAGTTTGTTCCAGATTGTGACAACTCTCTGTGTGAAGAAGTGTCTCCTGTTTTCCATCTTTAATGCCTTGAAGCCCAATTTCCATTTGTGTCCCCGGGTCCGTGTGTCCCTGCTAATCTGGAAAAGCTCCTCTGGTTTGATGTGGTCGATGCCTTTCATGATTTTGAAGACTTGAATCAAGTCCCCATGTAGTCTCCTCTGTTCCAGGGTGAAAAGGTTCAGTTCCTCAGTCTCTCAGTAGGACATTCCCTTCAGACCTGGAATAAGTCTGGTTGCTCTCCTCTGAACTGCCTCTAGAGCAGCGATATCTTTCTTGAAGTGTGGACCCCAGAACTGTCCACAGTATCCAGATGAGCTCTAACTAGTGCATTGCACAGTCTGAACATTACTGCCCTTGTTCTCTATTCTACACTTTTGACAATATACCCTAACACTCTGTTTGCCTTTTTTATTGCTTCCCCACATTGTTTGGATGGAGAAAGTGAGGAGTCCACATAGACTCCTAGGTCTTTCTCATGCGATACTTCATCTAGTTCTATTCCTCCCATAGTGTATTTGTCCACATTGAATTTCATCTGCCAGGTGTCAGCCCACAACTGAATATTATCTAAATCCCTTTGAACAGCCTGTGCTGCCGAGATTATATCTGCTGAGCCACCTATTTTAGCATCATCTGCAAATTTGACAAGTTTGCTAACTATCCCAGAGTCCAGATCATTAATATAGATTAAAAAAGCAAAGGCCCTAGTACTGATCCCTGTGGAACTCCACTAACAACCTAACTCCAGTTAGAAGCAACTCCTCTAATCGACACCCTCTGTTTCCTATACATCAACCAGTTCATAATCCATCTACTTACATTACCCTGAATGCCTACAGCTTCCAATTTGAGGATCAGTCTTTGGTGTGGAACCTTATTAAAGCTTCCTGAAAATCTAAGTATATCATATCATATGCTTTCACATGATCTACAGCTGCAGTTGCATGTTCAAATAATTCTAATAAATTAGTAAGACATGATCTGCCTCGTCTAAACCCATGTTGACTATCTCCAATAATATGGTTTTCATCAAGATGCTCCTCTTTTTTCTGTCTAATATTTTTTTTCCAACATTTTACAGGTGATGCAGGTGAGACTGATTGGTCTGTAATTTCTTGGCTCAGTTTTGTCCCCTTTCTTGTGGATTGGTATGAGATTTGCTGTCTTCCAGTCTGTTGGCACATCCCCTGTTCTAAGTGTCATTTGGAATATTTGAGTTAGCGGCCTATAAATTATTTCCCTAATTTCTTTAAGTACCATTGGAAATATCCCATCTGGCCCAGGTGATTTGTTTGTTTTTAATTCTGCTAGTCCCTTTAGTACCTCCTCCTCATTTATCCAGGTTTCACTGGACTGATTGTTAACCTGTGGCATGTTATCAATTTTTTCTTTTGTGAAAACCTCTGTGAAATACTCATTTAGAACTTTTGACACATCTTGTTCGTTTTCCATGATACTTCCATTTGTGCCCTTTATCTGTTTCACTTCCTCCTTTATTGTCCTCTTGCTGTTGTAATATTGAAAAAAGCTCTTTGCATTAGTTTTAGCTCCTAAAAGAGCTATGTTTCTTTCTATTTCCCTCTTTGCTTTCCTGATCTCTTTCTTAAGGTCTCTTTGCAGCTCAACATATTCTATGTATTTTGTTTTGTCTCCATCCCTTTTGTATGCGCTATACAACATTTTCATTCTCTTGATATTTTTTGCATTCTTCTATTAAACCATTTTGGGCAATGTTTGTTGGTCCTCAATTTGCTATGTTTTGGTACAAATTTCTCCTGAGCCTCAAGTAGTATAATCTTAAAATATACCCATCAATTTTCAACTGAATCTGTATCCAGTGTGCTCCAGTCTAACTGTTCTAAGTGCTGCCTCATGCCTTCAAGATTTGCTTTTCTAAAATTGTAGACCATTGTTTTAGACTTGGTCCTTGATTTTTGAAAGAATGCCTCAAAGCTAACCATATTGTGATCACAGTTTGCCATTGGTTCTCTAACTAGTGTCCCTCTGACTCTATCTTGGTCATTTGAAAAGATCAAGTCAATGCATGCACTCTTCCTGATTGGTTCCCTGACAAAGTCCCGAGAAACTGCTGATTTCCAATGAACATGATGTCATTCCAGATGTTCTGCGTGTGCGTCACTGCCAACGCCCCTTTAGCTATTTCCATAACCGGTGGAGTTCTAGAATCGGGGGAAAGGAATAGCCAGTTTATATGTGATGGCAAACTAATTAGAAGTGCTTACAGTGGAGTCGACAGTCAACATGTGGGCAAACAATCTCGCCCGCCCCCGATTTTCTCTAATATTTATTAATGTATCAGCAGACGCCATCATCCAGAGTGACCTACAGTTTACACAAACATTTCACAAAGTACAAAGTGCAGTAATAAGAACCAGTACGACATACAATAAGCAACCCCCAGCAGACTGAGGATCATTGGGTGTCCAACGACACAAGGTTACAAATGTTTTGCAATTGAATGTAACTTTCACTTTTTCAAAAGTAACTCTATCCCTTTATGTGAATAAAATTACAAATTAAACAGTACTGTAACATTAAACCTTTGTAATTGTTAGGCCTACAGCTTAAATGTGAGTGTCATGTGCCCAGAAACCATGTGACAACCAATGTTAGAAGCTGCCTATTGAAGTTGCACTTTGCTTAAAATACATGATTTCCAGTAAATAGTTTTCATTACAGTCTTGTAACAAGGGAATTGCTTCATTCCCATACAAACATTCAGACAAAGATAACCACCCACAACTGATTTCCAAGATGTTTGCATCCAAAGGAACAATAGGAGGAAATGGTCATGAGAATTGTTCCTTGCTAAGACTACTTCCGTTAATTATTGGAGGAGAAGTTCCAGAAGTTGATAAATCTTGGGAAATTCTAATGGATCTAAAAGAGATAGTTGAACTTGCATCATCGCCTAGGTTCACGGATGAAACTATCCAGTACTTGGAATGCAAAATCTCTGATCAC
This sequence comes from Amia ocellicauda, assembly GCF_036373705.1. Lineage (NCBI taxonomy): Eukaryota > Metazoa > Chordata > Actinopteri > Amiiformes > Amiidae > Amia > Amia ocellicauda. The sequence goes on along the minus strand of NC_089851.1, from coordinate 59,086,715 downwards.
AAACAACTGCTGAAATAAGTCTTTCCTGACTTTAGATTACGTCCAAAGCACCACTATATTGAACACTACCCTCACTACTACTAGGACAATGCGCTTTGAAGGAAAACATACATTTTTCAAAAAAGTTGTTCTTGAAATTCTCAAAATGTTAAGAACATATTAAAGACCCTAGCAACGAGACACCAGAAAATGATTGCATTCCACCTCAGCTCACCATCTTTCTTCAGACCAGCAGTGCAAGCTTCTAACATCACTGCAGTATACACCGATCAGCCATAACACTATGACCACTGACAGGTGAATTAATAAAACTGATAATCTTGTTATCATGGCACCTGTCAGTGGGTGGGATATATTACGCAGCAAGTGAACATTTTGTCCTCAAAGTTGATGTGTTAGAAGTAGGAAAAATGGGCAAGTGTAATGATCTGAGCGACTTTGACAAGGGCCAAATTGTGATGGCTAGACAACTGGGTCAGAGCATCTCCAAAAATGCAGCCCTTGTGGGGTGATCCCAGTCTGCAATGGTCAGTACCTAACAAAAGTGGTCCAAGGAAGGAAAAACGGTGAACCGGCGACAGGGTCATGGGCGGCCATGGCTCATTGATGCACATGGGGAGTGAAGGCTGGCTCGTGTGGTCCAATCCAAGAGACGAGCTACTGTAGCTCAAACATAGCCACATAGCCGCAGACCAGTCAGGGTGCCCATGCTGACCCCTGTTCACTGCCAAAAAGCACCTACAATGGACACGTGAGCATCAGAACTGGACCACGGAGCAATGGAAGAAGGTGGCCTAGTCTGATGAATCACGTTTTTTTTTACATCATGTGGATGGCCAGGTGCGTGTGTGTCGCTTACCTGGAGAACACATGGCACCAGGATGCACTATGGGAAGAAGCCAAGCCGGCTTAAGCAGAAACACATTAAAACACAGAAATACATAATAAAACTGTGACAGTGCTAATAATCATGCAACATATCACGGAGAGAAAAATATAAAGGAATAAAATCTATCAAGCAATAAGAAACTTATAATTATAATGAGAATTATCCAGTGTAAGGAGAATTATTCAGCATACCACACTCTCCCCCTCAAAATAAGATGTCGTCCCAACATCAAATTGCTTAGTCAGTAACAGTAATACTCACTTTACAGTATTTCAAGTCTTTGAACTTTACCCAGCAGTTGTTGTCTACAACATCTGATATTACAGCACTGTCATCAACATTTTCCTTGTACAACTTTAGATGCAAAGTGTGGGTAGTGGTTATCACCCACCATCTGCACATTGTACCATGATGGGGTCCCAAGATTGTCATATGTAAACTTATTTGGTGGCCGTCGCTTCCTCCTGATGAACTGGTACCCGTTTTCCTCCTCTGAGGTCCTGTTCCTGGACCCAAGCGCTTCAGTTGTTTCATTAACAGGCAAGTATCGTTCCATTGGGTCAGTAGTTGGTTCATTTTCATGAAGTTCTTGTCTTATGGCCGTTGTATGGGCAGGTTCTAGAAGATCCATCTCTGACTCGGCTGAAGGTGACTGTGGCCTTGGTTCCGACACTGTCGAGCTAGATCGAGGCCCACAAGGTACTAACTGTGGTGGTAACATATCCCTTTTTCCTAGGAGATCACTGCTTTCTAGTGATCTTCTCTGATAAGGCTCCACTTGAAAGTAGTGCTCATCCTCTTCGCTTGCACTATCACACTCTGGCTCACATTCTCTCCCCCTGTTGGGCCGAGTTCTGCTGTTTCTTGGTTGATGTCCTTGCTTTGGTTTGGTACTTTGAGTTGATGTGGTGTTAAGAGGTAAATGGTCACATGGATGGAGAAGATTGCGATGTAAAACTCTTTACTCTGCTCAGGTTTTACTTCGTAGATTGGTCCATCATCTGCCACCTGGCGTGTGACAACGTGAACTTCATCCTCCCAGTAATTCTGCAGTTTCCCGGGCCCACCTCTTGGAGTCAGATTTTTCACGAGGACCCTGCTTCCCAGGAATAGGTCAGTGCACCTCACTTTTTGGTCGTAATTCCTTTTGTTCCATTCAGCAGACTTGGTTGCCTGTTCTCTCGCTATCTCACAAGCTTCTTGCATCCCTTTCGTCCATCGTTCCATGTACTCACTATAACTCTGAGAGTTGTTTTCTGAGTTTAGCCCAAAGAGAGCATCGATGGGCAGCTTTGGTGAGCGGCTGAACAGCAGATGGAAAGGTGAAAAGCCAGTCACATCACATCTAGTACAGTTGTATGCAAATATTAATTTGTTGAGTGCATTCTTCCAATCAGATTTTTGTCTTTCAGTCAGGGTTTTCAGCATCTGCAGTAATGTCCGGTTAAATCTTTCCACCTGCCCATTCCCTTGGGGGTGGTAGGGGGTGGTCCTTGATGCCACTGTACTTTTCAAGTCTCCCCCTTGGTCGTGGTGAATTCTGGATGGAAACCCAAACTTGAGGGCGAAATCATTGAATAACCGGTCAGCCACTGTTTTTGCTGATTTTGAGGTTGTGGCATAGGCCTGTGCAAACCGGGTGAAGTGGTCAACGATTACCAAAATGTACTCGTAGTCCCCCTTGCATTTGTCCAGATGAAGAAAGTCAATGTACACTAATTTGAATGGGTGGGTCGTTTTGATGCTTTTAAAGGGCGCTCTTGTGTCACGGCATGTTTTTTTTTGTTTGATGCAGGAGCAGGTTCTCAGGGCATAGTTTTCAATGTCTTTCTGCATGTAGGGCCAGAAGAACCGATCCCTAAGGAGGCTCGTGGTGCGGTCGAGGCCCTCATGACCCATCTCATTATGCAGTTCCCTTAGAACAGTTCTTTTGAATTGAGTTGGTAATAGCAGCTGTGTCCTTTGAGATGTGTGGTGTAACAGAATGCCATGTTCATCCAGTTTCAGCTGATCTCATTCTCTCAGAAGAACTTTGGATAGAGAGTTGACAGAGCGCCACTGCTGAGGGGGCCTAGATCCTGTTTGTAAGTGCTCAACGATTACTCTAATGTCCTTGTCATTCTTTTGTGCTTGTCTAATTTCTTCTTTTGACAGGGGTTTGAGGAGTCCCTCATTTTCCTCCACACATGCTGATACACTCGGACAGGCTACAGCCAGGGACACATCTGGATTATTCTGGATCTCCAATGCTTGCACTACAGCTCCCACACAGTCAGATGAGAACTCCTCAGTACATTCTCTCATTGTCATTTCCAGATCCGCTGGCATCCTGGAGAGTGAGTCTGCATCTATGTTTTCTTTACCTGGACAGTAGCGGATGGTAAAGTGGAAGTCTGCGAGCTCTGACACCCGTGTACACCAGGTGGTGTTCAACTTTGCAGAGGTCAGAACATAGGTCAATGGGTTATTGTCGCTGAACACTGTAAAGGTTGGTGCGTAATAGAGATAGTCTCTGAATTTTTCAGTTACAGCCCATTTCAAAGCTAAAAATTCCAACTTCCCACTGTGCAGGTGGTAATTTTTCTCTGCCTTTGTCAAAGTTCGGGAACCATAGGTAATTACTCTCAGCTTGCCATTCTGATTCTGGTATAGAATGGCTCCCAACCCTTGGTTGGATGCATCTGTATGGAGGATGAACGGTTGGGAGAAGTCTGGAAATCCTAAGATTGGAGGCTGAACCAAGCAGTTAATCAACTTCTCAAGAAACTCCTGTCAGTAATGAAAGATTACACAGTGCTGAAATAGCCTACAGATGTCTGCTGAGAATTTGTTTATGACTTAATCGTTTCTCAAGATAGGCAGAAATTGTTTCTGTTAATGAGCACAGGAATGATTAACTCTTTCTCATTGGTTACAGGGGATGCCAGCTTGAAGGTCATCTCCAACCATCTTGTGTATGGCATGTTTGTTCCATTGGCTGCCAACAGACGCACACTGTCTGGTGCTTCTGTTGCCTCTGAAATGTTTCTCAGTGTCACCTCAGGTGCGTATTTGGCTTTCCACTGCTCATCAATACTGCATACTTGGGAGCCTGTGTCCCATAATGCTTCTGTCTTTTGCATTGTTTACCCACTAAAGACGTGATGGCAGAATGCTGGTTAACTTGACAAGTGGAAGTTAAAATACTATTAAGTGACTGGAACTCAAGCTGTTTCTGATTGCTCATGCTATCATGTTTTTAGGCCTTCTCTACTGGTCGGGTCACGCCCTGTCCCTTGGGGGCAACCCGCTCCGGTTTAACGCAGCTCCTGGCTGAGGCCTGGGGCCTTTACTCCTACAGCCAGCTGAGAAGTGTTCACTGCTACCACAGTGGTAACAATGGGTGCAAGGTTCCTCTGCTTTACGCTGCTGGCAATGGAAACATTGTCTGGCTCGCCAAAGGACGGGGTTGGCGAAACTGATAAAGGTGCTGTTGTGGTGGCACCATATACTGCTGGGGATAATACTGTGGTGCTGCAAAACTTGAAGGCTGAGTTGCATAATTGATGGACATGGGATGCTGCTGAGGGGAAGGATATACAAACGGCCGTCCATGGTGAGTAGAATGTTCTTGTGGAACAGTTGACAACTGAACTAGGTTTGCTGGTGGAAGAGGTATTTTCTGGTCCTTCACCTGTTGTTGGCTTTGTGAGAACTGGTGTGGAGACATGTACGGACCTGCCTGCTGTTGATATGTAGCTGTATCTGGTTTCCAGGTCTGATGCTCTTGGGCTTGGGTCCATCTTGATGTCTGTCGGGAACCCAGAGATGAGATCTGATGCTGTGGGGACACTGCTGCTGCTGGTTCTTTGTTATAGACTGCGAAACACTGCTGAGGAACAGATAAGGGTTGTTGGATTGTCTTTTTAATCTGCATGATATCATCACTCAGGCTTTTCAGTTGTGACATTAAATCGAACTTTTTAAATTTTAAATCGAGACTGTTTGGCCTGGAATTGTTGTTCAGGGGCAGGCTTGTTTAGCTGCACAGCATGAACACTACCACTCTTATCATATTTTCGTTTGTTCTGTGTTTCAGATTCATTGGAACAAGCCACGAGTTTTTCCAGCAACACGGTGGGATCTGACAGGTATGGTTAAAGGTCACTTTGGATGTGGTCGTTTTGCAATCCGGTCAAAACTGTGTGCAAGAACATTTTGTGGACCAGAGCATGATCATATTTTAACCCTGAGTCATCCTCCTGAATTTTCTGTCTAAGATTAAGGGCTCGTAGGAAGCTTTGTGGAGTTTCTCTAGGGCGCTGAGCTTCTGTGGTGAGCTGCTTATATAGTTCAGTAGCATTTTTCTCCTGATAATGAGAGCGAAGTATCCATCTCAGCATTGGGAGTGTCAGCCCTGCCTTTCCCTCAAGATAGCTCCGCAGCTGAAGCACTGGTGTGATAGCTCTGATGACAGAATCTATTAATTCCTGTTTTAGATAGAAAGTGGACTCCATAAGGGCTATCTGCCATGCCAGACTGGAGAATGAGAGCCGATCCTTTTGTCCTCAGTCTCCTATTAGACCAGAAATTCTTTCTAGCATGCTGAGGTAACTGGTCTCTTTAATATGGGTGGAGAATAAACTGGGCCATGGTCTACATATGTCTGTCCGTTTCCTGCATGCTGTGGTGCGGCTGGACTAATGTGCATGGCAGAAAACAGTTCAGCTGCATTTCTTTTACTCTCTGACATCGTTCTCTGGACTGTGTTAACATCTCCAGGTTTATTTTCCTCTCTTTCTGTCCCTGGTTCAGATGTATTAATTGTGATTCCCATGAGCTGACTCAGTTTATCATTAATCATTAAGAGTTCAGCCATGCCGCCATCTTCTAACTCATCTAGCTCATTTCTCAGAAGATGGTTACTAAGGTGGCTCAACAGAGACAAATGAGTCACATGTGTCTCATCCTCTCGTGTTAGGTGAAGAAAGACACTGAGTTCTGCCAGCTTTTTGCGTGATAGTGTGCATAATTTCTCACCAATTTCATCCTGAAGCGGTTTAAGCTCATCCATTTTTAGCTGCCATGTAGACACACCGTTGAGAGTGGCGTTTACCTTACTGACTTGACCTTGCTGCCGCTGGTAACAAACTGAACCTCCAGCACAGGCACTGCTCACTCAGTCTTTCCCACCACTTGCCCTGAATGTCTCACACTTCTGCTCCTCTGGATCACTAATAAGGGGATGATGTTGCTAATCTCAACATAAATGAATACAAATTATGTACATTAACACATGTGCATAGTCTCAACACAACTTTGAATTACATGCTGTTAATGTTAACACTTTCACAATTTCATTCATGCCATGTATGTAAATAAGTTCACTAGACTACATAGCCTACGCCATATACATACTCACACTATCAGTGAATCAGCACGAAATAAACTCACAACACAGAATTAATGAATGAAGGAAAACATGAAACACATACAATGACACTACATATATACCGTCTGTAATTCAGTCATCTCATTCACCAGCATGCACGCTAATTGCGGCACATCTGCTAACCATGTGTTCAGCACCGATCGTTAACATTAAACAGAGTTTACAGACATAACACTCATACACATCTCGTAAAACAATCAATATAGAAAACAGTCTTTCTTATAAAGCGATTAGAACAATGATGGTGTGCATTTTGTACATTTTATACCTGTTAAGGATGATATTAAATGAATACACGTTAAAGTGATGCTTCTTCACCGATGCTTTATCATGAATTAAGCGTATGGCGAGAACTCCCTCTACAAATGTACACAACGACGTGCACATGCACGTATAACCAATCACACATGAAAACACAGAAATACGAAAACTGTGACAGTGCTAATGATCATGCAACATATCATGGGGAGAAAAATATAAAGGAATAAAATCTATCAAGGAATAAGAAACTGTTATAATTATATTGAGAATTATCCAATGTAAGGAGAATTATTCAGCATACCACACTTGCTCCTAGCTGCACTAGTAGAGCAGCCGGCCTTGCTATTCTAAGCAGAGGGTGTAAGAGTTGAGCTCTGCTGATTGCATACAGTTCCCGGTAAGAGCGTGACTGCCGTCCTTGCTCTTGGGCGGCCTAGGTGTGGCCTTGCGCGGCCCCTGGGATAACTGTCTGGAGTTGTGTTGTCAAGGTCCCCTAGCGGTTCACCTCGGGGCAGGCTCCCTTATCAGCTCTCTGCCTCCTCCCTTGCAACGGTTTTGTTTGACAGTAACCCCTCCCCCTTGGGCAGTGCTTCTGACGTTAAAGATAACAAACGGTTGCAAATGCAACCCCGGTTTTCTGAAAAAGGAAGCACTGCCCAAGGGTTGCAAGGATGAACCTTGCAACCTTGCAACCTTGCAACCTTGGAGCTCAATAGAACAGGAAGTGGGAAGGGACCTGTTCTGAGTGACGCACGCAGGGGCCAATGGCAAATTCGATAGTGACGTTTTTGATCAGGATCCTACAAAGATTACCAACTTATCATTCTGTGCTGCAATTTCAGAGTATATTGAGATATTAAACTACATAAATTATTATTATTATTATCATTTAGCTGACACTCTTATCCAGGGCAACTTACATTTGTACCCATTTATACAGCTGGGCATTTTACTGGAGCAATCTAAGTTAAGTATCTTGCTCAAGGGTACAACAGCACTGCCCCACCTAGGATTTGAACCCACAACCTTCCAGTCATGAGTCCAGAGCCCTAACCACTGCCTCCACCGTCCACCTGCACTGCCAAGGCCCCAGGTGACCCGCCCATGGGCAAACACACCTCCACCTCATCCTCATTCTGCAAAAAAATGGCTCCCTTCCTTCCCTGTGTCTCCTGCTGAATTGGAAGCGGCTCTAATGAGGATCCCTGCTGTGTGAGTCGAAAGGGATGCCCAGTGATCAGTTTCCCATGAATAATTGAGGACAGCTTCCCAGTGTCTCTGTTGCAGCCGCCCGGCCTCAGGTAGGGCTGAGTGTGTCTGTGGCTATGACTCTGGCTGGGGCTGTAGATGGGGCCGGGGCTCTGTCTTTGGCTCGGGCCCCTACGGAGAGCGTGTTGCCCCCTCTCTCCCTGAGGACTCCGCTGGGGAAGGTGAGAGCAGGCAGTCGCATGGTGTGTGCCTCGTGCCCGTAGCCCATCTCCGTCCCTGTCCCATGTCCGGTAACAGCGGCTGTGTGGACCTGCCGGAGCCCGTGCTGCTGGTGGTTTCTGCTGGGCTCGAGGACGAACTGTTCACCGCAAAGACATGGTGATCTGCGGACTGCTGTGGAATTACAGCACTGATCACTTAACGTCAGAGTGACTAGATTTTTATATTCCTGGTGAGAGAGTGTGTGGATGATGTTGTTAGATAGGTGAATCTGCGTGTTTTCTTCGCTGACTCCTCCACCTGTAAGTGAACGCCTTTCTGCACAGCTGTTAACCCCTTGTGCCCTGACAGTAATAACGAGAGGGTGAAGGGGGGGCCCAATTAAATAATGATGATGATTATGTTGCACATCTGGCTGATATTCAGAAGTAAAGGTAAACACTGATAGTGCAGACAGGTCGTGTTGAGCAGTACAGAGAAAAAGAGCAGCGAAAAAACGTTTTAATGCAAATATTGAACATTGACAGCGGTTTTTAGATTTGTACAATATCTGTAGAACAGGTGTGGGATCAGCTGCATAACTATGAAGTGCATGGAGAGAGTGGGGGGACAGTGTCGGAGGCCTGAGAGGCCAGAGCATCTGAACTTCACAGCAACACAAACACACAGACTGACTGTCCTGGAAGTAAACGAGACGCCGGAAAGCACGATTCAGCCAAAGGCACATTTATCCACCCAGTGTTTAAATATCACCGTTAATTCAAGGAAGTTTAATTCCCTCCTTAATTAGGAAGACAGTATGTTAGCTCCCTATGTTAGGACCACTGCTTTTGTAAAATGCCCCGTTCTGGGAGTATTTGATGGGCTTTAATGCAATGAAACAATGAGTCCTGCCCAGAAGTCAGAGGCAGCGTCTGTGTTTACGCAGTGCTCTGGTCAGAAACAGCCTCCTGGTCGAGTCGTGTTTGATCTGACTGAGAGTTAAAAGCTTGCAGGAGAGATTGTGTTGTTTCCATGTTACTGGTCTTGAGCTCCACCCGGTTCCACAGAGCGCTGGAGGTGACAAACCAGGGCGGCTTGTCCAGTAATTCAGCCCAACGGTACTTGCTGTGTAATCTGTAGCACTTTGCAGTGTGTGTGCGTATGATCACATTACCACTCTACTCTCTGTGAGCCCAGCTGGTCTGGGTGGCTGAGTCACTGGGAAGGCAGAGGAGTCGGATAATTTCCTCCAGACTCTGGGAGTCGGCGTCGGCCCTGGGTGGCAACTACGCATTGTGGGATTTGGAGAAACGTGTTTACAAAATGTAATGAGTTTCTCACTCATCTTACAAGACTTAAACCTGGGTCTCGACTGATCAACGCAGTCTTTGAAACAAGTGGAGCTCTTCAGTTTATCTTCATTTGGTTGTGTCTCCTTCACACCCAGCGTCTCTGTCTCTTACTGCAGCGTTGTAGTGATTCTGTGTGACCTCTCGGTGACCTGGTCATCCCTGTGTTTTTAACAGAAAGCACTTCCACATAAACGGTTGTGCATTAAATCGCTCTTCTAATAGAAATATCAGCTCAGGGTCAGAACCACTGGGCTGTAAGTCAGCAGAACAAGAGTGGAAGCCCCTTCCAGCTAAGTTTTGATTTGAAAGATCTTGCTGCAGTTAATAGTTATACTGTGTTTGGTTTGTTTGACTCTTCTAGGTAACGAGGTTCCCGACCCCTGAGCTACAGGTGCTAAGGACTTCAAATATGGTTCTGCATTGAGGTCCGTAAACTCTGCTTCTCTTATCGTCCTGTAATGGGCCTTGCAGTGCAACTGGGGGGAGATCCCAGTAGCATGAGAGTCAATCTGCTGTGTAATCCCTCTGGGGCAGATTTGGACAAAGATACCCCACTGTGTGGTACATATGTTGGTTCCAGAAGTGCTGCGATTGGGTTTAAAAGCTTATAGATTGTTTTATGTTTGATCTGGTGTGGGTCTACAAAAAATGCCACATCCACGCCGTGCACATGAGAGTGGGCAGGGGGTTCTTCTTTAATTATTGCCCTCAACTAAACCCTCGGGGCAGCATTGTAGTCCCACCTCCGAGCTCTAGACACGGACAGGTGATTGGTTCCCCTGTCTGCCTTGTTTGACGGCTGTTTTCCTTGTCATTCCAAAGCTGTTGTTTGAAGGATTGCATGAGTTCCCCTTGTCACTTTGTAATGTCATTATTATTGTTTTGTTTTATTTTAAATTGTTATTAATACCTTTTGTTTGTGATTCAGGTTGAATTACATCTCAAATCCTGCCATCATCAGGCGTGAATCACTGGTCATATCGATGTGTGTTGATTGTGATCAAACGATTGAATTATAAAAGTGTTATTTTTAAATGGTGAATCACGCAGTTTATTATTGCAGACCTTTTTCACATGTTTTATTAGCAGACACCTATATCCAATATACGCAGAGCTCATATATTTGAAGTATCTCATGAAACTGGAATAAATGGATCACATTTCATCACTAGCGATGTTTGTCTCCTTCCGCTTGTGGAAAGTCTCCCTTCTGACTTCAACCGACCCACAGCCCTCACACCTCTGCTGATCTCCTCCGTGACCGACTGGCTCATCCAGCGCTCAAACAGACGTGTGGTCGTCCGCGCAGAGGTCCGGTTGTGCGGCAGAAACGTCCCGCTGATCATGAAGGCAGAGACCTGTTTTCACAGTGTGGATCGGCTCAGAGAGGAGCTGGGCTTCTGTTTTGGGTTTTCTCTCATTTGTTTGGCACTATAAATCAACCTGCACTGATTTCACCACAGACTCCCTGTTTCTGTGTCTATTTCCTGAGGGCAAGGCAGGGTCAATACTAGTATTCTTCATAAAACATGAGAGAGATGAGATTGAATAAAATGCATCGTTCTTCTTCTTCTTATTATTATTATTGTAATTATTTACTTCTTAACAGACACCCTTATCCGGGGGAGTGAATCAAAAGAGCAAAAATACAAATCGGGCATAACACAAACTAAAGGTCCAAAATGAATGAGGTTTATTATTAATTCCTTAATTCATTATTACTATTACATATTTAATTCATTTTGCCACGTGATTGTTCCATTTTATTTGAGAAACAGACTTTTTTGATGCTTGTCAATCTTCCTTCCTGTGTGGAAGCACTAAACCACTAAACCAGCACATACGCATGAAATGTGAAGTGGTTTTAAGTGGCCTACTAACGCAGCCAACTGTCCTGATTAGGTGTCATCTATATCAGGGGTTCCCAGCCCCGGTCCTGCAGGAGCTCCAACCCTGCTGGTTAATTGAACCCTTAGTTGAACTAATTGACTTTCTAAATTGTGTAACAGATAAAAAGCTGGTTCCTTAGGAAAATAAGTTCCTTATACAATTGTAAACTGAAAAGCCCTAATGTTTAAATTATTTAAAAGGAAATTATTAGTTGAATTAAGGGTTCAATTAAGTAATTGAGAGCTCCCCCAGAAGCAGGGCTGGGAACCCCTGATCTATATGACTGAAGTATTGGAATTAGTTTAAAATAAATGTATACATTGAGACAAAGGTGTGTATGTGTGTGGGGGGGGGGGTTACAGAACTCTATTGCATATGTTTTTTGTACATTAATAATGCAGCACTTATGAGACTTTAAAGTAGCTGTCACAGGTCAAAACAGACTCTGTGAAATATTCTCAAAACGAATTGTCCCTCCTCACCAGCACAAAAGCCCTGCTACACAATCACAATCACACTAAATTAAAGCAAGACATTTTATTGGGCAAAGAGAAAAAGAAATCCACCAATGATTTGGATAGGAAGCCTTCATCAGGGCATAATGTATGGAGCATTGTAAGGCTCAAAATTAAATCTTAAAGATATATAAAGTTAAATAAAGTTTTTTTAATTTAGTGCTTGAAGAGCTGTGGGGCTTTCTGTTTTCTGCTCGTTAAAATACAGCTCTGCAGGATCTCTTTTCCAAACGTCCATGACGGCCAACCCTAACACCCGTCCGTGATGAAATCAAAGTGTTTGAAGAGGTCCTGCTCCTCCGGGCTGAGGACCCTGGGCTGGCAAGGCAGGGTGAGGGCTGTGGCTGCTGCGGTATGGAGCTCCTCATGCTCTTCGATGGCGGGAATGAAGGGAGGCCTCACATTCTTCTCTAGCAGCCCAGGCCAATCCACGCCCTGAAACGAGAGAGGAGAGAAGAAGGACGGTCAACATGAGGTGGTCCCGCCTCCATGGGAAAGAGCGGCCTTGAAACGGTTGTGTGCCCCACGTAACCTGAAGAAAGACTTCTCCTTCACCTCCACCACGCCTTGTGCACCGCTGCCCAGGCGGTACTCCGGGTCTTTCTCCAGAAGCTGCAGGTGACTCGGAACAAGAGGGAGACGCACGTTATTCTCCATCAATGGACTTAAAGTTGAAACAGGATGCTAGAGATGTGTTGTTCCTGTGACCCTCACTGCTCTGCCACACTGTCACAGGGTCTTTCTCCAGTTCCGTAACATTTAAATCACAGTGACATTATTTCATTTGGGTTGGCCGGCAGGATAGCAAGGGACAAACTTTTTAAAACAACCCGGCAAACAAACCTCTGTCACGATGCAGATGGCCTCTATTGACAGGAAGCGGGGGACTGGCATCCTGTCGTGGATGATGCTGTGGTACAGCCTCTCCAGGCTTTCTCCGGAGAAAGGATGCTATGGCAACAATGAGAAAGAGAGGAGAGAGCATTAAAGGGTCACTCCGGACCGAACCTCTGAATTATTCACCAGGAGCCCAGGAATGCAAAAGCCACACAGACACAAATATTGTAGAAGTTGTGTTGAGAACACCCACCTGGCCAACCAGCATCTGGAAGAGCAGCACCCCCAATGCCCACCAATCCACGGCCCTGGTGTATGGAGTCTTGGTCAGGATTTCAGGAGCCATGAATGCTGGAGTCCCGCAAAACGTCGTGGTCCGATCATTTGCACCCATGCCTAGCAAGAGCAATTAAGGACAGTTGGGGAAAAAACGCATTGTAGTCAAAATGCAAATTATACATAAAGAAATCAATTCTATTTTTTTTAAATGTACCTTCTTTACACAGACCAAAGTCTGCGATATTCACGAAGCCTTCTCTATCTAGCAGAAGGTTCTGCAGCTTTAAATCCCTGAAATAAAAATAAAGAAGAATCACTTGGACTGCAGAATACAGAGAATATAGTATGTCTACACTGATTTTAGGACAGGGCTTCACGCACTTGAAATGAAACAATCTAAGAAATGACATGAAACGGGTGAATAGTTGAGGTGGGGTTTGATCTCGGTGAGACTGTAGATTTGTCCTTCTTTGTATGTTGTAAGAACGGCTGTCGAGTGATACCTGTGTGCAATGCTTCGACTTTGAAGGTACTCCAAGCCGAGCACCACGCAGGCTGCAGAAAATCTGTTCAAGAATAGAGACCAAGAATTAAAAAGCACAGTTAAAATATGTGTCCTGTTTAAGGTTTTTAAGCTCCCGTCATGCAACTCAGTATTTCACTCACACGGCCCGGGACTCCGGAAAGGCAACTCCATCGCTGTCCATTGTGAGCTCCCCCCCTGCAGCGAACTCCATGACAAAACAGATGTGGTCTTTGGTCTGGAAATAGCCAAAGCCGTTCACCAGAAAGGGATGGCTGTTCACCGCCTCCAGGATCCTCTTTTCACAAATGACACTGAGGTGAGACAAGAGGCAGACAGCGTGTGAATGTACGTTTAGAGACAGCTTGAGTAGGTTTATGTGTCTTTGCTCTGCCTTCAAACCTAGAAGCCTGACTAGAACAGAAACTAAAACATACCTGTCAATCCCACCACGGTCTATGATTTCTCCTTTTTTCAAGGCCTTGATGGCGACCTTTTCCTTGCTGTTCTTATCCTCGGCAAGCAGCACTTGTCAAAGCAAGACAGATTCAAAATGAGCCAACTCCACTCTCAACCCCAGGGTCTTCTTTCACATCATGAGCATTTAGTCATATGTCCTCACTATTGCTACATCTAAATACGTTGCAGACAATGTTTGTGTTCAAGTTTAAAAAAACGGAAGTCATTTCAAGTATTCACAAATCTGTTTTAGGAAAAGTGGTATTGAGCAAATATCTCATCACCACATCCTCGGCTGAATGACTGATCGATTGGAGCTGCCCCCCCACCAGAACCATATACCGACTACTCGATTGTGGAGAAGCGACTCATATAACTGGGATATACCTTTCCAAACCCACCTCGGCCAAGGACAGCCACACGTTCAAAGTCATTGAGGCTTTCAGGAAAGTGACGCTGCGCCCTGCAGGAGAGAGAGCGAGGCACAAAGTCAGTTAATCAAGAATGTTAAATTCAGCCTTTGCTCAAGTACATGACAATTCACTTGAATAATCCCAAGGGTTTCTATGTTGTTACTCCTGACCTTGTGTTTTGACATTCAGAATTTGCTTTAAAATCACAGGAACATCTGGAATGTATTTGGACTATTAGAATGTCTTTCCTTCGAGGAGCTCTTGCCAAACCCATGAGGTGTGCTGCACTCCATTCACTATTTTAAGTAAAGCTGAAGAGATTGAAGTGCTAATTCATTTTAACATACAAGATATTAATATTAACATATATATTAAGATATTAATATATAATATCCTGACATTCTTGTGATATTAGAAAGTGTCAGAATGGAGTTAAAACACTTCAAAAGTACCTTGGAGGTGTCTGCGGGACATTGCCCTCCTCTGGACGTTCAGGGTCATTCGGCTGCGGGACAATGAGCTTGTCTGGAGGTCCGGAGTCATTCGGCTCCACTCCGGCACCATCCCCCGTGCCACGGTTGGCATTTTTCTTCTGAGACTTGCACCAATACAAGCTCATCAGCGCCATCACTGTAGGAAACACGTAGGCTTTCCGCAAGCTCCTACTCAAAAACGACTTCAGTTGCATCTTCTCTGTATCTCTCTCTCTCAATGGGTATAGTCCTTACCACAGTGTCAAACCTCGCAGCTGAGAGATTGAACGAATGTGTAGTGTCTTCCAGGTGTGCTCAATAATGAGCCTGGCATAAGAAGGTTGGCATAGAACTCGGGAGCCAGGTGACGTCACAGTGCTGCAATGGCAATGCCTGCAACTGAAATGTCCGTTGGACTGCTCGCGTTTCTTCACATGATCACATGACCTCCACATGCACAGGACACATGTGGCCCAAAGCCGCCTTAACACATATGACACCGATCGAAAACTTACACACGTTTTTCAAGGCGGTCGAGGGCGGCCTGTCTGTCAATGTGATCGCCGTGATGGCACTCAAGACCCAGACTCAAACTGTGCGGGTTCAAAGGAAACGCCGCTGCTCGCAATGCATAGAAAATACAGGCACCAATAATAGCCCAGACGTGTATTTAAACGATGTGTTCAGCAGGCAGAATTCTCAACGGTTCAATTCAAACAGCTTCAAATTAAAATTATATGTGATGTGTATATGAGGTGTAAAAGAGTGATATTTGTTAAGGTTTAGTCAATGCAAATATGAATGTACGCATACAATGTGATCTTTAATATGAATACATTACAGAATCTACCCATACTTTCCACATGCCTGTCAGTAGCCATAATAATGGCTGAAAATAACGCACCCCACCCTGCCTTCCTTTTGATTAATAAAGTATTAATAATACATGCAATGGCATAGAACATCTTATGGTATTTAATACATGTAACTAACGGTGAATCTAAATTATTTTCTCGATTTAAATGTATCACTATCGTTAACTTAATAAAGGATGTTTTACATTGGCCACATTTCTATAAATTCTGATGCTGTATTATGCAACGTAATCCTTGTTGTTATGTACAAATAAATATATGATCGATTTTTGTAATTTCTGTATTTGATATAAAGTCCACATATCACTGCATAGAATAGTACAGCGTTGTACAGAGTATTTGAGTATTGACTCTTTATTCTTATAAATGAAATGCATCATCAGGGATCCGCTGTAAATGTACAGAATGGCTTGATATGGTATTAAGGAACACAGGATTAAAGATTGCGGAAGAGTTCTTCTCACACAAAAGTACGAAAATTCCCGCTGGGAAACGGACGTGTCTTGTATTTCGCTGTGCAGACATGAGTTTAACACAGACTATTATTATAAATCTCCTTCAAGTACTCCAGATTATTCCCGAAGTTTTGTATCCTACACCGAGAAGCAAACAGCATTTGTTTTTAGACGAAAAAGCCTGCTTTGTAAGGAGCAGACGAAACTTTGGAGAGAATGTGTCAGCCGTAAAATTAACTGAAACATCAATTAAATTACATACATTAAATACAAAAAAGATGTTCAAGCAAAAACTGCACAATCGCAGTAGGGGTTGTAGCATTTTGTGGTCCGAGGTGCAGTGGTCCGGACCAGGCCGCAGAGCAGAGCAGTGCAGTGCAGTGCGGACCTCGGAAATTGTACGCAGACGAAGGCATAACATATCAATTTTCAAGCAGCACAGCTGTACTCTGTGGTTAACAGACATAATCCCACTCGTGTATTGTGCGGAAGTCTAAGAACAGAAAGCATGTGTACCGGTGTGATGACAGGACAATATGAACATGTGTGTGATTATTATCACTGTAGTCTGGATAGTTTTTAGGAGTTTAGAAAACTAAAGCAATGGCAGCGCAGTGACAGTGTCGGGGCTGCAGCACTAGAGCTCTCGGCGCTCCGGACCGGACACTGTGCGCATGTGACCACTTTCTCATTTTGTTTCTGATTTGTGTTTTTGTTTTTAAAAGGCATAACTATATCGGCTACTTAGTGGTTAACATACTTAATGCCTTCCCCGTTATTGCACGGGATAATAACAGTAAACATTATTATTATTATTATTATTATTATTATTATTATTATTATTATTATTATTATACAGTAGGGTTGATAACTATAATATTATATGTTTATGATTTGTATTATTATGTTTGTAGTTTCCACATATGTCGACCACGTATTTTACAGTAAACGGGTTTTAGGCGATATGTCCAAAGAAAAGAAAAGAAAAAAACATCCCAGTTTGCGCTACGTGATCTGGACCACTCCGCGGACCACTGTGCCGAGGTCCAGACCACTACTTGGACCACTGTGCCGAGGTACGCAATACTCGAGAGTGCCCTCGCTGTAGCCTTTGTAAGACCATTAGATGCTCTTCCACTATGGAAGTGGTGGCACTAGATTATTTTTTCTAAGCTTGCCCGAATGATTCTAAGCCTTGTGTGCTAGTGATGCCTGATTTATTTTCTAGATTCACATGTGCTGTTCCCACACGAGATCAGACGGCGCTCACCACAGCCAGAGTTTTGTGGCATACTCTCATCCTGCCCTTTGTCCAGAGAGGATATTGACTGGCGCTGGGTTTGAGTCTGCCTTGGTAAAGAATCTGTGTGGGCTCTACGGCTGTACTTAAAGCTGTACTACTGGCTATCACCCCCAAGGGAATGGGATGTGTGAACGCTTTATAAAACACTTTGGAGGAAGAAAAGCAGCATAAGTGGGAGGAACACTTATCAGAAGTAGTACATGCCTACAATAATGTTGGCCATAGTAGTACTGGTTATGCTCCATTTTTTGTCAAGTTTGGTAGACGTTCACGCCTCCCAGTAGACATGATGATGGCGACCGTTCCTGCTTCGCAGAATGGTGCTGGTGGTTGGGGAGTGCAGAATTGGGTACATACTCACTATAAGAGATTAGCTTGGGCCTACGAATAAGTTGAGAAGGCTTCTAGACAGTCAAGAAAAAGGAAAGTGACTGTATGACCATCAGAGTAAAGAGGCCCCCTTATTACCAGGTGCACGAGACCTTGTCCATAACTTTCAGAGAAGCAACAAAGTTGCCCCCCTACTGCCCCTTTACCCAATCACCCTGTTTACAAGATCAGGCCAAAAGGGAAAGATGGTCCTATTCGGACCATACACCGAAATAACCTGAAAGTATGTAGGTTTTCTCTCCCTCAATCTGTACAGGTGGAAGCCCCTCCAGAGAGAGTTGCTGAAACTGAGATTTGGCGATCCCTTGTGTGGAGGCCCGTACTGGCCCCACAGCCAGCACCTAACCCCACTCTTGCCCTAGAACCAGCCCCTGAACCCGCTCTAGCCCCACAGCTAGCCCTAGTTCCCGAACTTGATCAAGTGGATGGTTTGAGTCGCTCAACTCGAGAGAATAGAGGAATACCCCGTTTGAGGTTTCGTGAGTAAAAGTGATATTGTTGGATATGACAATTTATTTGGCTGCCACCCATGGGACATTGATACTTAATTTGCCTTTTTTATTGGGTTTATATTTATTACACATATTTGTTTATATACATATATACATTTAAATACATACACTTGCTTGTTTGATTTATTTATTTTTGACACTTGATTTTGTGATTTATACACTTATGATTTTTGGGTTTTGCTCAAATGTATTGTTTTTTTTTTACAACTGATTATCTAGCTAATGAGCATTGAGCACCTGTAGCGTAAGGTACACTTATAAAATTCAATTAAAGAAGTGAATTTATAGTATCACCTTATCACGAATCCTGGAATCTTGTAGAACTCAATTTCTGTAATAATTGGACGCAGACACCAATTCCAAATATATAAATTGTCAAATTTATTCAAAACAAAGACTAAATGTAGCACTACACTAATTATACAAAAGGGAAAAACTAATTAAAATTCAACTCTAGATCAATAAATCAAAGACAAATCACTTCCATGACCAAATCAAAGACCATGGGATCGCATATGATAACACAAATCGTTAAACAAAAAAAAGGTTATAAACACATTGACTACAATACCGGTTAGTAAGACGAAGGGGAGTCTCTCATTAGTATTATTAGTCAGACATTAAATAACTACGCAGGTTAGTATTTATGTCAGGTAACTTCTCGTTATATATATATCAGTCTCATTTACGTTTAGGTGCCGAGAAAGATCCTATCATTGCTTGTTACCACAATTTCCCTTAACTGATTATTATTCAATGATTAAGGATAGGCAGGGCCACCAATAATCTAATGTCTATTAACTTGTGTCAATTTCAGACTAAACAGTTAAATAGAAATGAGAAGATATTTCTCGGCGTTGGCAGATTTTATTTCTAAAATTATCAACAAAACAGTTTAATGCAACACACATTTATATTTAAGAAAACTAAATGATATTACACATTCTAGAGTTATGAATCACAGATTAACATTTCTAATTGATTTCTCAAATGTCATGAATCATGAACTCCAAACTGTTAAACTTATCTGAACTTCGTCGCAGAGAGGCCTCTCTGTCTTCGGGCTCAGATAACAGCACATGGCACGAGGTCCGTGTGGTTTGGAACAAAGGCAGTCCGGTTCGGCTTTGTCCAAGAACTTCCACTCAGTCGATGCACCTGGAAGTTGGGGTGTCGCGAAAGTAGAGTAGTTTCCAAACAGATTTTCCACTGGTTTGAAGGCTCCAAGGTTGTGTACAAAATCTTCTTGGCAAGCAGGGTCTCTCACCGTACTTATTTGAAGACAAAGTCTTTGAGGAAAGCAGGGCCCTGTTCGTTCCAAGGATCAAGTTTCTTAAGACTCAAATAGCTATTTAAACGACTGACACTTTCGTATACAGTCGACTTAGTCAATTGTCCAGCTGTAAAACTCCACTGATCAGGTGGGCACAGGCGGGCAGCGCAGTCTGTAAAGTTCTTTATTTAATAAAGTCCTTTAAAAGAATTCTTCGTACGGCTCAATCTCCTTCTCCCAGTTTAACTCTTCTGTTGCCGGCAAAGACTTGGTTGGTTTCTGGTTCCGGTTCTGGCAACAGAGCTACAGGTTGAGCTGTGGCAGCGAGTTACTGGTTCAGGAGAGAGAGAGAGAGAGAGAGAGAGAGAGAGAGAGAGAGAGAGAGAGAGAGAGAGAGAGAGAGAGAGAGAGAGAGAGAGAGAGAGAGAGAGAGAGAGAGAGAGAGAGAGAGAGAGAGAGAGACTGTCTGCTGTTCCTTATAGTCTGTCAGAGCAATAGGTGATTGGTCCCTGAGTTCTTGAGATTGGATTTCGGTTTCAGCCCCCCAGTGTCCTATTGGAGGGGGGCTTGATTTATGACTGATGTCAATCCATGCCATCTTTTGGAAATGCCGGTTGGCCTGGGTTCGTAGCTCTATGTCGGGATTTCGACTCTCATCCACTTCAAAGAGTTTTTATCACCTACAGGCCCCTTTCTCCAGACATTTCACAGCAGGACTCTAAACCATTCGGCCCATTCTCGGTGCCATCCTGCCCAAAACTGTCACTTTGATGCAAACCAGTTCCAAGCTGATGAGCTAAGGAAATCTGATAACTTTGGGGGGGAGAGGTCTTCTTTAGATCAGTGCTTCAGCTCAGAGCCCAAATGCTCTTATCCAAATACACCCAACATAACGCTACACACCGCATTCCATTCCAAGCATTCTCATGTCTTTAATGATAGATTGTAATTACTGACAAAAAAATAAGGCTTGTATAACTGAAACGAGAGGACGGGGATCAGAACTGAAAGAGTGAGTAGCAGAGAGCAGGAAAGGGAAAAACAGAGAAATGAGAGGGGAAGAGATGAGAGAAAGGAAGAACGAATGAAAGAAAGAAGGAGAAACTGAAAATAAGACATATAAAGGGACTTTATCCCTGCAAGAATGCACATTTGTGTACTTTAATTTGTATCTTTTGTGTGTGTTTTTTATATCTCCCGGCTGCTGCTGTATTTATTATAAACTGGATTTGAACTTTGTTCTCTTTTAAGAACTTTTTAAGCTCTCCATGAACACTGGATGCACTTTTGGACTACTAGTTTTAAAGACTGCATCTATACCTGGATACCAGTCAACTCTACAGACATCGCTCTAGCAGTGGATTGGACAAGCTTTTATGTTTTGCTGCAGAGACTAAGTTTCTTTCTGACAAGGTTGTGGATTTTAACTTTTTTTTAATTGCCTTGGCTTTTTGAGCCAGGAAATTACAGATCAATCAGTCTCACCTGCATCACTTATACATTTTTGTAAAAAATGATTAGACAGAAAATAGAGGGGCATCTTAACGAAAACCATATTCTATGGAGGCAGATCGTGTCTTACTAATTTATTCAAATTTTTTGAACACGCAACTGCAGCTGTAGATCATGTGAAAGCATATATGATATACTTCAATTTTCTGAAAGCTTTTGATAAGTTTCCACACCAAAGACCACCTCAAATTGGAAGCTGTAGGCATTCAGGGTAATGTAAATAGATGGATTATGAACTGGTTGATGTATAGGAAACGGAGGGTGTTGATTAGAGGAGTTGCTTCTAACTGGAGTGAGGTTGTTAGTGGAGTTCCACAGGGATCAGTACTAGGGTCTGTGCTTTTTCTAATCTATATTAATGATCTGGACTCTGGGATAGTTAGCAAACTTGTCAAATTTGCAGATGATACTAAAATAGGTGGCTCAGCAGATACAATCTCGGCAGCACAGGCTATTCAAAGAGACTTAGATAATATTCAGTTGTGGGCTGACACCTGGCAAATGAAATTCAATGTGGAAAAGTGCAAGGTATTACATGCAGGTAACAAAAAGTTCCACTATAATTACACTATGGGAGGAATAGAACTAGATGAAGTAACGCATGAGAAAGACCTAGGAGTCTATGTGGACTCTTCACTTTCTCCATCCAAACAATGTGGGGAAGCAATAAAAAAGGCAAACAGAATGTTAGGGTATATTGTCAAAAGTGTACAAGGGGAGTAATTTTCAGACTGTACAACGCACTAGTTAGAGCTGGATCTGGATACTGTGGACAGTTCTGGGATCCACACTTCAAGATAGATATCGCTGCTCTAGAGGCAGTTCAGAGGAAAGCAACCAGACTTATTCCAGGTCTGAAGGGAATGTCCTACTGAGAGACTGAGGGACCTGAACCTTTTCACCCTGGAACAGAGGAGACTATGTGGGGACTTGATCCAAGTCTTCAAAATCACATCTTCACAGAGAGTTGTCACAATCTGGAACAAACTCCCCAGTGATGTGGTAGAAGCTGAAAGTTTGGGAACATTTATAAATAGACTGGATAGGATCCTTGGCTCACTCAAACGAAATCAAATGAGCACGATGGGTCAAATGGCCTCCTCTCATTTGTAAACTTTCTTATGTTCTTCTTCATATGTTCCTATGTTCTTAACTTTTCTTAACTAAGTTCTTAATATTTGTTTTAAAACTTGTTTTAGAGTTTTTAGCCAATAGGAACTCTTTAAATAAAATAATTGTGCCCCCATGTCAGTCTCCGTGTTGTAAACTTATGCTGTGGACCACAGGTAAAAGAACCTGTGATTCATCTTTGTATAAGTATTGGAGGTTTGAGTCCTAGTGCTCAATTAAAACACTAGGTGGTGTAGTGGTATGAAATTTACCCCTTCACACAAACACATTGATTTGTATGTTCTGTAAAAGCCACCAGTCTTGGACAGCCCTAATGTAAATTATATTAAATTACAATGATACAGTTTATGGTATGTTTCTGTAAAAAAAAAAAAAAAAAACTAGGGAACTTTTCCTACAAATGTGGGATTGTATTTTATATCTGGTGAGATTTGAATTGACCTTTTGATATTTCAAATGTAAACAAAGAAAGAGATATGTAGGTCATGCCCCTGACCAGCTTTGCATAATACAGCATGGAGGAACAGCCTGAAGGAGAGTCACAGCGTTCGTCACATGTTCGTGTTGTGCAGATTTCCTCAGGTTTGCAGAATCCTCACCGCCTGCAGCAGCACAAGCAACAGACAAATTGCAACTAGCACCTAAATGAAAAAGAGTTTGATATTATTTTGATTTAAAACAAAAAGTATATATATATGAAAAAAGAGAACCAATTGATTTGTCTGGCTTATAAAAATAAAATTTCATCGAAAACTGGAAGCACAGCAAGCATGATGATGATGATGATGACCACTTAATATGTATTTAATTTGCATTGTCTACATTATTATATGTTGTACATCAATTACCTTAATACATTTTCACAGCTAGGACAGGGTTTCCTGAAGTACAATCGGGGGACTGGGTAAAACCTGGAACGCTGGGACAGTGGAAAGATTTACAAAGATGTCCAAAACAAAAATACTTATTCTGGGCTTTCAGAAACATGTGTTTTAATGGAAAATATTGTATTACATAGTGTAAATAATATTAATAATGAACTTTAATACTATTTAATACTATTTCTGGAACTGGGAATAGACACCCAAACTGGTGACCTCCATCCCACAATGTCATATTTTGAAGTGCATTGTGAGCGTTCCGAGGCTGGCTTTCTCTCATTTAAGAGAATGGGCCCAAAATATTTTCTGGTTCAATTGATAGAATTAAGGGTCCCCTTTCAACCTACAGTAGTGTTATACTGGGGCACTGTCTGTGGGAGTTTGTGTCTTAGATTAAGTTGTTAGCTTTCCAAGGGTTGCTTTTTAAAATAAAGTCCCCAGAACCATTTTAGGTCCAATTGATAGCAGAAAGGGGTCCCCTTCTAAAGTAAAATAGTGTTAACCGGGGGAACTATTTGTGAAACGACTGCTTCTCACCCAAATTGTTGTCCCCTATGCCACAAATGTGTGTCTTAAATTGCATTAGGGGTCCTCTGCCTCTACAAGGTTGTTTCAAGTAACATACCCATGAAAGTATGCAGAAGTATACAGGGACCTCCGTGCATCTGGTCCATTTGAAACTCTGCATTGAATTTAAAGTGCAGTTTTTACTAGAGCCAAGAAGAGATGTTGTACCCTGGTAACCTGTCAGAGGAACCTGTCAGCATAGGTAAATTTGGTTTATTTCTTAATAAAGGCTTAACATAAAAGCATTTTAAAATATCAACTGTATGTATAGTCATACATTTGCAACATTGATGGAGCTGTCCGTCTCGCCTCACTGAAGCGGAGCGGAAGTGATCGGTGGAGCTAAACCCATCCAACCAGCAGGACTCTGACAGCATCGAGGGCGAGTTGTAAACAGCAGTGTGTGAAAGGCAGCTCTGAAGATGGCTGAAGAGGTCCTGCAGACATTCACACACACACTCCACGGCTCTTCCTCTAGCAACCCCCACTCCCCCTGCGGTGGCTATGCAGGTCACTCGGTGTTCCCCTCTCTCCCCCTGTGCAGGTCCAGCCCGGCTCTCTCCGTCACTCTGTATACTGCGGAGGGGGGGTCTTGGGAAAAGCGTCCTGCTCTGTGTCCGGTGCCAGCTGGTAGCCCGGGGCACCGCTGGGCTGTGTTGCTGGTTGAGGGTTGGCCCCACACTGGATGAAAATCACAGGCTGAGGAATAGTGAGAGGGAGAGAGAATCACTGTGTGTCAAGAAGTGAAAAATACAGCTCACTGTAAACATTTTTGGAACTGGAGAAATAACTCATTGAAAGATATGTAATGTAGAAAAAGTACACTGATATTAAAAATAGATTTGAATTGGAATTTATGGACGTTTTTTTTTTTTTAATCCTGGTTTTAATTAACTTTGTCAAATTCTGCACATAACAAATTGTAATTAGAATTGTAATTCTAATTTAAATAAATATTAAAAACCTATCAATAAAAATTAATAACTTACAAACATTCAGTTACATGGGAATGTCTAGGTAAAAAGTCAGTGATTGGCAATACGTGTCAGCAATGCTTGGACAATTGTACAACTTGTGCTCCTGCATTTGTAATAAGCAGTTGGAGTCCAGACACCAGTACAGGACAGTAAGAGTCTGTGTGACTCGTTTATCACCTCAGTGCTGGCAATGCACACAGCTTTGCACCCAAAGACCGACACAGAGATGGCCACGCAGAACTCCAGGGCCGAGAAAATCAGCTTTACACACGCCAAAGTGAATGAACCGAACTAGAGAAAGAAAAAGAGAATGAGAAGCTATTTTCCCCTAATGTAATTATCACCAAATCATCCCCCCACCCCCCACCACACACATACACAAATACAAACTCTTTTTGGATTAACCAGTTACTGAATTTGGCTCAATACAACATCCACATTGCCTCACAAGGGAGGCGACAATACACACAAACACACCTGTTATTACTTATTCATTAGTAGACAACCCTACTCAGGGGGACATATGACTAACAGTGCTAATAAAATATATACATGTAGCAAAGCATATTAAAGTGATAGCAAACAATACCAAAAATCATCTGAATCCTAACTGGATGTAATTACAATCATTAAACATACATTTTCATTTTGTGCACCCACAATTCCTAATGTGAGGGGAAAAGCAAACCAGAGCCCATCTGCGCTTCTGCCCCTCCATCCCAACAGGTTTCACTGTATTTTCGTATAGCATAGTGATGCAACATTATACAACATTCCGGTTTTGGATCCATATTTTTCAAGTTTGATTGTAATAAATGAGAGTATATTTTTGTTAAAGTTACTACACACTGGCAAATTATTTAATGCAGGATTTACATTGCATTATGGTAAGAATAATATTTATATACAGTGAGGGGAAAAAGTATTTGATCCCCTGCTGATTTTGTACGTTTTCCCACTGACAAAGAAATGATCAGTCTATAATTTTAATGGTAGGTGTATTTTAACAGTGAGAGACAGAATAACAACAAAAAAATCCAGAAAAACGCATTTCAAAAAAATTATAAATTGATTTGCATGTTAATGAGGGAAATAAGTATTTGACCCCTTCAGCTTAGTACTTAGTGGCAAAACCCTTGTTGGCAATCACAGAGGTCAGACGTTTCTTGTAGTTGGCCACCAGGTTTGCACACATCTCAGGAGGGATTTTGTCCCACTTCTCTTTGCAGATCCTCTCCAAGTCATTAAGGTTTCGAGGCTAATGTTTGGCAACTCGAACCTTCAGCTCCCTCCACAGATTTTCTATGGGATTAAGGTCTGGACACTGGCTAGGCCACTCCAGGACCTTAATGTGCTTCTTCTTGAGCCACTCCTTTGTTGCCTTGGCTGTGTGTTTTGGGTCATTGTCATGCTGGAATACCCATCCACAACCCATTTTCAATGCCCTGGCTGAGGGAAGGAGGTTCTCACCTTTAAGAGAGTGCTCCTAATCTCAGCTTGTTACCTGTATAAAAGAGACCTGGGAGCCAGAAATCTTGCTGATTGATAGGGGATCAAATACTTATTTCCCTCATTAACATGCAAATCAATTTATAACATTTTTGAAATGCATTTTTCTGGAATTTGTTGTTGTTATTCTGTCTCTCACTGTTAAAATACACCTACCATTAAAATTATAGACTGATCATTTCTTTGTCAGCGGGCAAACGTACAAAATCAGCAGGGGATCAAATACTTTTTTCCCCCACTGTACGTCACAAGCCAACAACGTGTGCCCTGGACCCTCTCCCTTCTCGTCTCTTCCAAGCAACCGCTCCTGATCTTCTCCCCTTCATCTCCTCCCTCCTCAACTCCTCACTCCGCTCTGGCTGTTTCCCCTCTGCATTTAAACAAGCTGCTGTTATCACACTGCTCAAGAAACCAACCCTACTCCCCTTCCTCTCCAAGACTCTCGAGCGGGCGGTCCACCGTCAGCTCTCGGACTTTCTGTCCAAACCCCCACTCCTTGATCCTCTGCAATCCGGCTTCCGCACAGCCCACTCCACTGAGACGGCTCTCCTGGCAGTCACTGACTCCCTCAGCTGTGCTCGGGCGGCCTCCCTCTCCTCAGTCCTCATCCTCCTTGACCTCTCCGCAGCATTTGACACCCTCCATACATTCCCTCCAGACCACTGCGTTCCTCCAGTGCCAGAAGACTAACTCTGCCTCCTCTCCACTCTCCTTCCTCCAGAGCCCATTCCTTCTCATCCCTTGCCCCTAATTGGTGGAACGACCTGCCCACCAAAGTCAAAACAGCAGAGTCCTTGACCTCATTCCGGCGCTTACTCAAGACACATCTTTTCCGACAGTGCTTGTAATATTAGTCCTCTATCCCTGCTAGATAGCACTTCAGCTTATTATGCTCCTCACGTTCTTGATTGTTTTCCTCCTTGCTCCCTTTCCCGTAGCCCTTGTCTGTGACCCTACATCTTGACAGCACTTAGCTTTCACCGTCCAGGATGTTGAAGTCACTTACTGTACTTATGTAAATTGTAAATTGGAATTTGTAAAATGTATGTTTCAGGGGGTTTTGCGGCACAGTCGCAGGCAGCTCAATAAAAAATGTGGCTCTATGCCGGAACGGAGACAGTTCTTTTGCGGTGGAAAAGCAAAAAATGGTTCCAAATTAGGCACCGGCTCCAAACTAACACTGGCTCCTTGTCGGTGGAAAAGCGCTAATAGTGCTCCACAGAAAGTGATTTGTCTGGAAGTGCTGCGTGTCTGGCAACAGGAACAATGTAACAGTGATTTGGGGCCATCATCACAGACTTCATCAATAAGCACAATTTCCCATGAAACCATTAACATCACCTGAGATCGTCCAACAGTTTATTGATCTGTCCACGACTGCGCCGCAAATACCCCCAAAACAGCCGCATCCATAATCAATAGACTAGCCTATTGTTTTTTAAACAAGAATAATAGTAAAAATACGCCACAAAATGAATGAAAATGTATCCACTCATACAAAGTATATTCATAATGAACTGTGTGCGCGGTGACGAATGCATGTTAACTCTAACTTGTATTTTATTCAATACAGTAAAAGTGTCTGAAATAGCAAATCGGTGTAAATCCCTTAATGCATCAATAAAAATCAATACAAATAAAAGGCTGAGTTATCTTAGAACAAGCACTGCTTCAGAGAGAGTGTTCAGTACGGCTCACAACATTGTCACCCCAGTTAGATTAGACTTAAACCAGACAGTGAACCTGTTAGTGCTCCTTGCACGGAATCTCACCACTGGGAAGGAGTAGCAGAGGTAAAGATTGTGAAAGTCTGAGATCTGGTCAATTCTGGCTGTCGCACATGTTCCCCATGTGCAATTTATTTTGGTTTAGTAGGACTTAAAAGCAGGCACTTAATTTTATTTAAGTATATTATTTGTCTATAAATTACCATTCCTTAAATCTGTATGCATCTGTGTGTTATACTTTAATGTAGTATAAAAGTTATGAAAATAAATAAATGGATAATTTAATCGTTAATAATGGCAATATTTGTATAATAAAATGTAATGATCATGACAGCCCTGTAGCGTAAGGTACACTTATAAATTTCAGTTAAAAAAGTGAATTTAAGTATCACCTTATCAAGAATCCTAGAATCTTGTAGAACTCAATTTCTGCAATAATTGGACGCAGACACCAATTCCAAAGATATAAATTCTCAAATGTATTAAAAACAAAGATAAAATGTAGCACCACACTAGTTATACAAAAAGGGAAAAACTAATTAAAATTCACTCAAGATCAACAAATCAAAGACCAATCACTTCCGTGACCAAATCAAAGACCATGGAATGGCATATGATGACACACAAAACGTTACACAAAATTACAAACACATTGACTACAATACGTTAGTAAGATGAAGGTGAGTCTCTCATTAGTATTGTTAGTCGGACATTAAATAACTAATGCAGGTTAGTATTTAAGTCAAATAACTTCTCCTTATATATATATCAGTCTCATTTACATTTGGGTGCCGAGAAAGATTCATTTCTTGTTACCACAATTCTCCCTAATTGATTACTGTTCAATGATTAAGGATAGGCAGGGCCACTTATAATCTAGTGTCTATTAACTTGTGTCAATTTCAGACTAAACAATTAATCAGGAATGAGAAGATATTTCTCGGCGTGGACAGATTTTATTTCTAAAATTGTCAAACTGGCTTTGGCTTTGTCCAATAACTTCCACTTCAGTCGATGCATCTGGAAGTTGGGGTTTCGCAAAAGTAGTCTTTTCCAAACAGATTTTCCACTGGTTTGAAGGCTCCAAGGTTGTGCACAAAATCTTCTTTGCAAGCAGGGTTTTCCACCGTATTTACTTGAAGGCAAAGTCTTTGAGGAAAGCAGGGCCCTGTTCGTTTCCAAGGGTCAAGTTTCTTAAGACTCAAAAGCTATTTAAATGACTGAACACTTTCGTACTGCAGTCGACTTAGTCAATTGTCCAGCTGTAAAACTCCACAGATCAGATGGGTACAATCGGGCATGCGCAGTCTGTAAAGTTCTTTAATTACTAAAGTCCTTTAAAAGAATTCTTCATACGGCTCAATCTCCTTCTCCCAGTTGAACTCTTCTGTTGCCGGCAAAGACTCCTGTTTCAGGCTACAGGTTGAGCTGTGGCAGCGGGTTACTGGTTCGGGTGAGAGAGAGAGAGAGAGAGATGCCGTGCGCTAGCTTTTATGCCCCTTAGATCAATAGACGATTGGTACTTGAGTTTGTGAGATTGGATTTTGGTTTCAGCCCCCAGTGTCCTATTGGAGGAGGCTCGATTTATGACTGATGTCAATCCATGCCATCCATGCTGTTTGGCCTGGGTTCCTAACTCTGTTTGGGGATTTCGGCTCTCGTCCACTACAAAGAGTTTTATTTCCTCCTCGCCATATTCCCCAGACATTTTCATAGCAGGGATTCCAAGCCATTTGGCCCATTCTCGGTGCCAACCTCCTAAGACTGCCACTTTGATATAGAACAGTTCATGTGCCAATGAGCTCAGGAAATCTGATAACTTTGGGGGAGAGGTCTTCTTCAGATCAGAGCTAGAATGCTCTTATCACAATACTTCCCCCTTAACGCTACAGCCCTAACACAGACTTTTTATTTAAATACAAACTGTGTGAACATTGATGTGTTAAGAATCAATTTTAAATAGAAATCAGAAGACTCAAAATTGCTTGCATTTCTAAACCTTGTATTCTGTTCACTAATTTAGCCTTTTTTGTGGTATGCAGAGAGCAAAGAGAGAAGCAAGATAATGTTTTACTTCTCATTGTGCTTGGGTTTTGTTTGCTGCTTTTCCAGGGGGCTCTTATACTTTTGTACTTTCCATTTTTTTTTTCAGAATTTAACCACTTAACTTGCACCAAAAACAATGTTTCTGTGTAATACCAAGTGTACTGTCAACACTGTTGTGTTGTTCGCCGAGTGTTTGGTATCCCATGAAAGCTGAGACTCTCAACTTTGAAATATTCTGAGACAGTTTACTGATAAAAACACTACCATCCAAGTTTTGGTAGAAGCTTGTACCAAAGTATTGAACCAAGTATTATATACTTGATTACTCGTTAGGGTGTTCTGAAAAAAACAAGTCTATTTGTAAAGAAATTTGATTGAATTTGAGGGATCTATGCCCATCTCTGTGGGTCCCCCCTCCTGCTACATCTGGCTGCGCCATGCCCCTATGGGCACAACATAGTGACGTGTGACAAGAAAACACTGATTGTGATGTCAGTGAGATTGACACAGGCAAGTAGCCAAAAAACTAAGCTTTCAAACGATGTGCAGATTTGGCGGTTAGCCAATAGCATCTCTGCACGAGAGGAATGCGTAAACCTGGATTAAATTATCAATGCCTGCCAGTACATTCACACACCGCCGGGAGGCGAATACAGCTGCGGCTCAGCCGTGGAAAATTATTTGTGGAAGGACTGGATCCTGCTGTGGATTTGCAAGTATTATTATTTGGATTTTTCTATTTCAGTTTGGCCACTTAGGTATGTGTTTGGACAGCACCTAGACACCACTCACAAAAGGACCCCCTTTAGAGTGGGTTCTGCTCATCCTGTCAACACACAAATTGGTACAGTTGTTATCAATATGCCACTTGTTACGGACCCAGGGTCAGGTGTTATCAAGCAGGGAACAAGTAGGACCAGATAGACAGTTTTCCAGAAGAAAGTAATTTAATTAAGTAGCTGAACAGAATGAATGTAGCAAATCTATCCCTTCACAAGAGAACACAAAAACTCCCAAGAGCAGGAAAAACAAGAGCTGCCCTCTGCACTAGCCACCTCCATGTAGTAACCCAACCTTCCACCCCCCTAGCAGTTCTCACACTTCCTCTCCTCCCCCCAGAACAGATCATTAATAAAATATAAATGTCTCAATATCTAAAAGTATGGACACAAATACAGTATTTATGTCATGAGTGGGTAATGTAAACAATTATGTCTAATACCATAAAGAAAACAAACCAACATTAGTACAAAGAAAATAAAACAAAACATTATTGCAGACACCGCTGTCCTACAACCCCTTGAACCCTTCCCTTGTGGCCAGAGAACTAAGAGTGGCTACCTTAATACAATAAATATGGTAATGGCCAAGCATATATTGCACTTCTCCTTCATGGCCTCTGTAACCACTTTTACCCTTCACCAACATGGTCACCCACACACCAACTCCAACAACTCCATCCCAGCTCCCCCTTTCCCTCCACAATAGGTAAGTTCATAAGTGAGTTATTAATACCAACCATGCCCTTTTTTTAATACAACAAATTACCACCATTAATAACTTTTAAAAAACGTTTTAACTACAACACACTGCATCACACTAAACCAGTGACGAGTACTGTGGTTGTATTGGAGATGGGTTCACTCCATTACACCGCTAAATGGATATTTGGAGCTTTAGCCAGATATACAAATAGGTGCCTTCTTTAAGTATAACTTTGCATTTTGAAGCAGAAAAAACTATTTTGTATTATTTTGTGTTATGTATTGTGTTACTCCAAGCTATGTTCTGAGCATTCAAGCGATTTCCTTTCAAATTATACCATCCATATGCATGTGATGCGAATATTTTCAGAGCTATAGGTTTTTGAAATTGGGATGGTTCTTTTAGGAGGAAATTTAATGTCAGCTGAAGACAGGGGCGTAGCAATTACAACCCCCCCAATATTTGTATCATGATCACATGAAAAATATGTAGAATTTATTTATTTTGTAGCAATATGTTTGTTCCTAATTGAATGTGAGTTTGTCATAATAAATCAGACAAAAATACTTAAGTCCCCCTCCATTGCACAAATTGGTAACACCCAATTTTCCTTCGCAAACGTTCGCACTTTCCTCAACACAGAGCTGAGTGCTTTGACTGCAGATTGGTGAGCACAGGTAGCAGCTCTGAAAATGAAGAGAAGCACTGCCCAGCACACTATTTTAAATTGCTGGTCTGAGAAGGTATGATAATATTGTGTAATTTGACTAATGTCACTCCACATATATTGTATCTAGCTAGCTAGCTAATTCATTGCAGTTCAGCCACAACTACCAATATAATAAGCTAGCGAAAACAGCCTTCTGTTATTTT
The DNA here is from genome assembly GCF_036373705.1 of Amia ocellicauda. Taxonomy (NCBI): domain Eukaryota; kingdom Metazoa; phylum Chordata; class Actinopteri; order Amiiformes; family Amiidae; genus Amia; species Amia ocellicauda. Next base: position 59,054,467 of record NC_089851.1, on the reverse strand, counting down.
TTAATAGTTCCCATAATTTTCAACAGCATGAATGTTCACACCTGAAGTTATATACAGTGAGGGAAAAAAGTATTTGATCCCCTGCTGATTTTGTACATTTGCCCACTGACAAAGAAATGATCAGTCTATAATTTTAATGGTAGGTGTATTTTAACAGTGAGAGACAGAATAACAACAAAATAAATCCAGAAAAACGCATTTCAAAAAAGTTATAAATTGATTTGCATGTTAATGAGGGAAATAAGTATTTGACCCCTTTGACTTAGTACTTGGTGGCAAAACCCTTGTTGGCAATCACAGAGGTCAGATGTTTCTTGTAGTTGGCCACCAGGTTTGCACACATCTCAGGAGGGATTTTGTCCCACTTCTCTTTGCAGATCCTCTCCAAGTCATTAAGGTTTCGAGGCTAATGTTTGGCAACTCGAACCTTCAGCTCCCTCCACAGATTTTCTATGGGATTAAGGTCTGGACACTGACTAGGCCACTCCAGGACCTTAATGTGCTTCTTCTTGAGCCACTCCTTTGTTGCCATGGCTGTGTGTTTTGGGTCATTGTCATGCTGGAATACCCATCCACAACCCATTTTCAATGCCCTGGCTGAGGGAAGGAGGTTCTCACCCACGATTTGACGGTACATGGCCCCGTCCATTGTCCCTTTGATGCGGTGCAGTTGTCCTGTCCCCTTAGCAGAAAAACACCCCCAAAGCATAATGTTTCCACCTCCATGTTTGACGGTGGGGATGGTGTTCTTGGGGTCATTCCTCCTCCTCCAAACACGGCGAGTTGAGTTGATGCCAAAGAGCTCGATTTTGGTCTCATCTGACCACAACACTTTCACCCAGTTCTCCTCTGAATCATTCAGATATTCATTGGCAAACTTCAGACGGGCCTGTACATGTGCTTTCTTGAGCAGGGGGACCTTGCAAGCGCTGCAGGATTTCAGTCCTTCATGGCGTAGTGTGTTACCAATTGTTTTCTTGGTGACTATGGTCCCAGCTGCCTTGAGATCATTAACAAGATCCTCCCGTGTAGTTCTGGGCTGATCCCGGGATTCCATCCCGGGTGCCGCTCCTCATCTGAGGAGGAGCCTGAGTGGTAGTGTGAGGTCACCTTCCCCACAGTGCTTGTCCCTTCTTTAGTTATGTCCTCTTTATTGTCAGCATCGCCACTGCTGGGGAAACTCTCCACTTTAAAAGCATCATTGTCCTCACCATACCTTGAGCAATAATCAGAAAGTTACAAATGGCAGGTTCAGGATGGTTCAGGATGGATGGAATTCAGGGTGTGTGCCCTGCGCTGAAAACAAGCGTAAGAGAGGACCAGAGCAAGAAGGAAGAAAGGGAAATAAGGAGAGAGAGACACTCACCTGCACCACACCTCTCCGGGGTTGACCCATAGTGAGCGGCCTTGGCAGCCTGGGTCGCAGTACAGCACCCTGCTCTCCTCACAGGCCCGGTGCAGCTCTGGGTCGTCCCACTGAAACCTGTTCACACGGATGCACATGCGGGGAGAGACAGTCTGCCCTGAGGAAAGTGTCTTTACCTCTTGGGAGGAGCACTACAGCTGCAGGACAGGGATGTGAAACCCAGCAGTTATTTGGTCATGAGGACCATACAGCACAGCTCTGAAAAGCATGATGCTAACAGCTGAAATATGGTAAAGAAATATAAAACATTGTAGAAAGCTGGCAGAAGTATTTAGGCCATTCCACTAATTGTGTGGTTTGTTAAGGTCATTTTGTGCAGTTGAATTAATTTAGGATTGCCACACCAAAGGGATTGAATACTTTTGCAACCACAACTTTTTATTTAATATTTAATATGAATTCTCTGTATCACTATATCAGTGGCATTGACTGTTTATCAAAACTGCCTCCTGACACTTATTTACCTTCCTATCATATCAAAGCTATCATATCAAGGATTTACTCTGCTCTCATATTGTGAAAAACATGAATAAGAGAGATGGGGGTGCAGAAAGACAGATCAGTTGAGGGGAGAGAAAAAATATGAAACTAGATAATGCTCACCTCAGCCACTGTGAGTGTAGTTGCCTGTCTCTTCACCTTTGATTCATCTTCCGTATCTTGCAAGTCCTAAAAAAAACATTTTAAATATATTTATGAAGACCATTTGAGCTTTGCACAGACATTTGACAATTCACAAAATGAATCACACTTAACATTAGTGGAACAGTGAGGTGCTCTGTGTTTCTCTCTGTACTACCTCTTAGGTCTGTCAAGGCTCTGGACATGTTCCTACAAAAAACAGACCATTTTGGTTTAACTTAATATTAATGAAGTGTGTCCCAGATGAATCCAAAATAAAAATAAAGCATGTGTTTGAAAATATGCCTCACATGTCCCCTGAAAGGCCGGCCTTGTGGGGTTATGCACTGAATTACGTCAAGTATTGTTGTGAGCAAAAATAATACAATATGGTAAATGTTTCATTATTTAGAATTACATTTTCTTCAGTTGTACTTTTCAGTTCCCTCATTAAAAACTCATTTTTAAAATTATTTTTGTTTAACGTTCATGTAGATTTTTGATGTTGGATGTATTACTTGTGTTCATCTAAGCTATATATAGTAGTCTGGTTACGCCTAATTGTTTAATTGGAGCAATTAATGAGCCAAGCTGGTCTGGAACAAAATCCAGCAGACACTGCAGCCCTCAGGACTGGAGTCTGACACCCCTGATTCAGAGCCAATCGTATTGCCAATTCTGCCTACTGATTTTGGCTGCAATACCACCAATACCAACTACAGGCTGGGGTGCTAAAGAGCACTGGAATTGGCTTTAATAATGGTTGGATTGTGATCCCGTAATAAAAAACAGAACATCTGCACCATAAAAAAAAGCCAAAATCCTCACAAATGCTGCCCACTTCCAGTTTTCCTCCAATGCCCACACCAACAGTATGTTTTGCTTTAGGTTATACTTAGGATTATCATATCTGAGCTTTCAGAAAAGGTTACAGATATAAATGATCTTCCCTGAACATGCAACTCTCTCATCACTGTCTTCGCTGGCAGAATATGTTCTCTCTCTTTCTAACATTATCTTAGTGTGAGACAAACATCAAAGTAATCAGGGGAATAAATCCAAACTGACCCACCTGCTAATCAACACTGACAAACCCGCACTTAATACCACTTTCTGCTTCTGAGGTTTTCAATTAGCAAAAAAAAAACAAAATCCAGTTTGTATTGATCATTTCAAGGATATACAGCAGGGTTTCACAAATACATGTAAGTTTCCAGTAAACAGATCATGATGGTAAAAATAAGACCTTTAAAAAACATACTTTATCATGAAAAATAGACTCAATACTGACCCACAATGAATCACAGCAATGCACCGGTACTATACATGCATATGTTTTTCTTCATTTTCTTTTTCCCTTTATACATCACATAAGAAGGATTTGCATTGTATTCATTACTGTTACCAGATTGAAAGCCATTCAGCCCCTCAGTTCGAGCCCTAAAGTGTCTTCTGCAGGGCTGCACAGACTGTCTGTATTTGCAAAATAAGTTTGTGAAAATTTCAGATTTGACAAATCTAAGTCCCCAGTTTTAAGGTCAGAGTCCCTAAGACTTAGTCTTTTGTTAAGGCTAGGGTGCTCTTTCATGGCCTAGATTAAAGATTTGGGCATTTGGAAGAATTGGGTATTTGGGAGAATCTTCTTGGGAGAATTGTTGATAATTCACTGGACGCTGAGTCTTCTGGTGCAGGAGGAGCATTGTGGTCTTCCATGGGTGCAGTCTTGTCCAGACACTGGCAGGCCAGTACAAGCTTCATGAACATGTTGCATGCTGTGGTGGGGCAACCAGTTGAGAGTAGAGCTATATGATAAATGACTGCCATGGCAGCATACGAGTAGAAAGACAGATACAGGGTAAATGAGAATATGTCAAACTGGTTTTAGTCTCCATATGAGTAGCGTGTAAGCCTTTGTCTCTTTACAGACCAAAGGGCGCCAATTCACAAGATATTTTTTATCAAACATAGTATTTTGCTTTTACAATTCTCAGTCTTGTTTTCCTGAACATTTTTGAACCTTGAGTTTTACACATATTCACCTTATTCATATTTCCATAACCATGATAATGAATTAAAGGGATCAAATTAAATGTTTTTTTTTTTTTTTTTTAAATACCACCAAATTACAACCGTATGCCAAGTTGTGTAATAGGTCAAATGTTGGCATACATTATTGAAGCAAGTTAATGCAATTACATAATTTAAGGTTAATCTTCAATAGATGTTATCTAAAACATAGTGTGGCTATGTTACAGAAATATTGTTTTCCCCACGCCGGTGAGTCAGTGCTGTCCCAGCTTTGATTGGTGGATTTCAGTACCTTCAGTACAAACACACTGAGAACGTGTGCCAGGGTGCCAGTGTGAGGAGAGGCAGCGAGGGGCACAGTCTGCCGCAGGGGCAGTAGAAGCTGGCATGGGCTCAGCTGGGTCAGAGCTCACCGGTGTCCTGCTGGGGCTGCTGGGGAGACTGGTGACCACCATGCTGCCCTACTGGTACACTACAACTGACTGCTGTATGAAGGGGGCTGTGGACAGAGCTCACCTCAGTACACCCAGGCAGCTGCCAGTGTGAGCTGTAGGACTCCCTTCAGCCTGATCTCCCTGTCCTGGATTGAGCTCAGATCGCAGTGCTGCGCTAGTCAACACCAACTTGACACAGACTTACAGTAAAGGTAAAAGATCACGTGTGTCTTTTCACAAAATGCATCAAATTGCACTTTCTGTTTTGTTATTTCAGAGAACATGTGATGAGCTGGTGTCGGTTATTATTTTATAGATTATTTTATTCAAAATTGTATGTCTCCTGGGTAACTTCATCATAGCTTTTTTTTTGGGTGGAAGTTGCGTCAATATCCACCTGCCTTTAAGAGTCATTATGCAGCCAGGTCTCTCGGCTTGCGGCCACACCGTCCTGAACGCACCTTGTGCATAATTGCGGGAGTAACCGGACCAGTGTGGCGATTTTGTGCATGGGGAGTGAGGGAGTGTGTTTTGGCATGCTCCTCTCTTCATGGATGACTTTTCCTATTTTGTTTTGTTATTGTTTGTTTTCTTGCAATTTTTTGCCCAAGTTTTGCCCTACCTGCATGTATTTCCGATGCTGACGTTTTGAATAAACTCCATCTGTGGGGAGTGAAGGTGATCTCTGATCTAAAGAGACGGTTTTATCCCGGTACCCATGTTGCAGATGGAACTCGGTTTGTGACCGTTCAGTTTCCTCCTGATGTTTCATCACTTCCATACAGTGCTAAATTCATGACTGCTGAAGGACTTCGGCATTTCCTGGTTCTGCATAATAATCAACACAAAATCTGCTCTTTCTGTCTGTCCTCCGAGCATTTAATGAAGGACTGCCCATACTTTTATCTGTTTCGATTGTGGTGTGCACTGCCATTCTGTTAGACGCTGCTCTGCCCTGTTATGTTCAGGGTGTAGTAAGAAGCCCATGTACTGCATTTGTGACTCAGGGGGAGAGGTTGTAGGGGAGGTGGTGGTAGATACACATGGCATGGCTGTGGGAGATGGTGGGGCAGAGACATCTGTTGAGGTAGTGGAACACCTGGCACTATGGAGTGGGGGAGAGGACGGGACTTTGTTGGAAGAGAGCCTTGGGGAGCAGGTGGAACAGCCGGCACTGTTGTGTGAAGGTCCCGAGGAGGAGACTTTGATGGATGAGAGTGTTGCGGAGCCGGTGGTGCAGCCTGCGCTTTTGTGTGGGAGACCGGTGGACGAGACTTTGATGAAGTGGAATCTTGGAGATCAGTTGGCGCAGCAGGCTCTATTGTGTGAAGGTCCCCAGGATGAGATTTTGATGGAGGAGAGTGTTGCTGAGCCTGTGGAGGTGCCGGTGCAGTCGTGTGGGGAAGAGACTGTGATGGAGGGCGGGACAGAGGGGCAATGACCATTTGTTACTGGGGGAGCAGGGGGTGACCTGGTGCCCTCTGCTTCTTCCGCTATTGAGGGGATGGTTTTGGGGGGGACAGAGGTTGATGAGGTGTGCCTCATTGGTAAGGTACAAGGTCTGGGGTTGGCAGGCGAGGGTGGGCAGGAGCACAAGGAGGTTGGGTTGGATTGCAGAAGCAGAAGAGGGTTGTGGCCAAACCCTGTGTGGGCAATATCTCCTCCAGGGTTATGCACAGGAGTAAGCATATTAGGAATTTGGGCGAGATTGAGACTACATCAGGGAGGTTTGATGTTTGATGGGTTCTGTACTTTGTTTTCTTTTTCTTCTCATGATTTCTTGTATTTCGTTAAACATTAATGGGTTGCGTGACTTTGGAAAGTTGCAAAAACTATTTACTACTGTCCGTGATACAGATATTGTTTGTCTACAGGAAACTTTTTGGGATGCAGACTTTGTTCATAGCTTTAAGCATTTGTGGGATGGGATGATATTTACTAGTAATTTCACTAATCATAGGAGGGGGGTGGCAGTATTAGTGAGATCCGCTTTTCAGGGAACAGTTTCACGGATTGAAGCAGATATAGAGGGGAGGTTCTTGAAATTGCTTGTCTACTTCAGTTTCCAGCTTTGAGTTGTTGACTGTTTATTGCCCCAGCGAACCGAGAGATCGGTTTGATTTCTTTGAGGGATTGGGGAAACATTTGGTCCATGATAATGTAATTGTTGTGGGGGATTTTAATGTTTTTTGGACTAAGTTGGATATTGCCAATGGGATGAGTTTTAGGGGGGATGTTTCCAGAGATCGTTTGGAAAGACTACCTGCAGAAAGTGGAAATATAGATTTTTGGCGAAGTAGGAATGTTTTCGAGAGAGAGTTCTCTACGAGACAACTTGTTCAAAATGTGATAAAGCAGAGTCAAATTGACTTTGGATTATGTCATGGCTCCTTTTTGGGCAATTTAGGAAGGTGTTTTATAGGTGTTTCAGTGACCATAGTTTTTTTTCTAGATTAACTTCAGTACATTGCAGAAAGGGCCTAGGCTTTGGTGCTTTAATAATCAGCTTTTGAAGGAGGTGGATTACAATGCAGGGATTGAGAATCTCCTGAAGAGCAGTATGTCCTGTCCTTTATTTCATATGGAAAAGTGTGTTTGGTGGGACAATTTAAAGTATAACATTAAGGTGTTTGGTATTCAGATTGGTGTTAAGAGACACAAACAGCGGGTGCAGAGGGAGAACGAGCTTAGAGCCGCCTTACAGGAGGAATATACATGGGCTGCTTCTACTCCAGCCAATGTGCAGAGGGTTGAAGAGTTGAGGAACAGTTTTGAGGATTTTGAGCATGACCGTTGTGCTGGGGCAATGGTTAGGTCTAGGGCACAGTATGTAGTGGAGGGGGAACGGAGCACTACGTTTTTCTTTGGGCTGGAGAAGGAGAGACAGCGGGTGGCGTATATTGAAGAACTCATTTCAAGGGAGGGTTCTACTGTAAGGGATCAGGGGGAGATTTTGACTGAGGTGGGTAGTTTTTACAAGATCCTGTATACAAGGCAAGAGACAGGGAGGGAGGATAGAGATAGGCTCCTGTCCTTTGTCTCTTCTACAGTGAGGGAAGAGGATTGAATGGTTTGTGATGGGGCGATTAGTGTGGGTGAAGTAGGGTCTGCGGTCCAGGGGATGAGTGCAAATAAGAGCCCGGGCTCTGACGGTTTGACGGTCGAGTTCTATCGTCACTTTTTGGATCTTCTAAGTCCTCTCCTTTTGCAAGTTCTTGTGGATATCGTACACAGGGGCATTTTGAGTAGGACTATGAGGCACGGGGTAATCTTTGGTTTATAAGAGGCACGGATGAGGATGTTCCTGTAGGAGTGGATGCGGCAGAATATGTTGCCATTAAGAGCGTTATCCCTGAGTCGTGGGTATGGGTTATTAATGAGGGGTGTGACAGCATATTGCTCTCTACAGCTACTGTCCCGCAGTTTATATTACAGGGGGGAAAGTTTCCTGTTCCTTTTATAGCCTGTGTGACAAAGCATTTTTATTTGACCCTATTGCATAAGATCTTTGTCCAGCCAGTGTCAGAATTGGTTTGGCAGCGGAGGTGCCCGACCTTGAAAGTTACTCATATGTGGCGAAACTTGTGTCTTGTCTTTAATTCCCCCAATTGTGAGGATATAGACTTTCGATTGCGGCACAACTGTATTTTCTCTCAATGGCTCCTCCATACACTGGGTATAGTTGAGAGTGCAGTGTGTTCAGTGTGTCGGCAGAGGGTGGAGGGGATTCTGCATTTGTTTGTGCATTGCACAGAGTTGGAGGAATTGCGTACATTTCTAGAGCATTTGTTGGAAGGGTTTTTCAATTCACGGATGCTTGTGGCCACACCCTTCCTGAACGCACCCAATCTCTTCAGATCTCTGAAGCTAAACAGGGCAGGGCCTGGTCAGTACTTGTGGGACAGGGTTCTTTTCATTATTAAAGTCAAATTCAGTACTTTTTAAGACCTTTTTAAGACCTCAACAAATATAATTAAAATGTCTAAACAATGAAAAGATCACACGTAACCAGACGTCAATGTCTGTAGCTAGCTAACATAATGCAAACGTAAAACTTATTTTAATGGCGAAGTCTCTCATTGTCCAATACTAAGCCAATGTTTCCCGTTTTTACCACTTTTACATTCTAGCTGATAAACAATATGCATTTGCTTATAAACCACAAAGTGTTTTATATCTATTTCTTCAGGAAAACCTCTGCTAAATGCATTGTTCATGCATAATGTACTCATAAGACAGTATTTGAGTGAACAATGTGCAATTCAAAAATAAGAAACTATTTAAGAAACTTACATTATAAATTAATTCACACCCCACACAGTAATAGTGAACAATTTTGACACATAGACCATGCTCTTCAAAGCCTTAGGTTGAGATTCTATTTTCCCTGAGTTATTGAGGTCCGTCAGACATGCCACTGAGCAAAGCTGGACCTCTCCAAGAAGTGGCAGAGGGTCATGTAGCAAGCCAGGGGGTCTTGTTATATATTCTGCTGACCTTACAAGCTTGATCAGGTCAGAAAATATATCTAATTCTGTTTATTTTTTCACTTTATTGCACATTTTCCACTTACAGTATATATTATTATATTATATATATTATAAGTACATAACACTTGCATAGCTGAAGCTGCTCTGAATCCATAGATACCACATATATAACAGTAGCATCTATAATAGTTGAAATATGAGCTGAAATGTATACGCCCCCCCTCTCTGGCGCTGCTCGGTCTGTAACCCGACACTGATCAGCTGCCTGAGACAGGTTTTTTTTGATTGGCTAGTAATGGCAGATTTCCATGACACACATAGTAACATCCTCTCCATTGGGCAACTCCAGCCCCATGTGCTGCACTGCGCATTGAATTTCTAAAACCAGGAAGTACGTGATGAAAACACACAGCACATGGCTCTTTTCAGCAGAATCTCAGATACGCAGCTAAAAACACTGCATATCTTTATCTCAAATCGTTTATCAGATAATTAATACTTTGTAATCGATGCCCGAATTTTAGGCGGATCCGCCTAAGTCATCCTTTAATCAAACAAATATACACTAATTAGACGTTTTACCTACCATGCCACTGTGCGTGACAATTTTCCCATCAGCCTTAAATGCACCATCCGCAAATTTAATACCTACAGCTGCGGGAACCCTGTGGGAGACCTCCTGGAAATACCAGGTGCTGCAAGCTTTTTATGTCTCTTGGGTAACTTGATCATAGCTCTTATTACTCTCATTTTGTCAGGAGGAGATATAATTGAAGTATTGTACACCTACCCTCCTACTTTCAACACCCTTTCTTGTACTGACATTTTTCCTTCCATTTTTCTTTTTTTTTGTTTGGTGGAAGTTCCGTCAATACCCGCCTGCCTTTCTTTAAGAGTCATTATGTAGCCACGTCTCTCGGCTTGCGGCCACACCGTCCTGAACGCACCTTGATTGCGGGAGTGACCGGACCGGTTTGTCACATTTGAGCAAGGAGGGAGTGTGCTTTGGCATACTCCTCTCTTTGTGGATAACTTTTCATATTTTGTTTTGTTATTGTTGTGTTTTCTGCACATTTTGCACATTGGGTTTCCTTTTGGATTGCATTTGAGGGGGATAGGGGAGGGAATACTTCCCTGACCCCTAAAGACAGGCCAAGGTACTGTAAAGAGCGTACGGTAGTGGTTTGTGTGAATGATATCAGCCAGGTTTTTGGTACATCTGTTTTGGCTGTCATTGATCAGCAATGTGGTTTTGGGAAAGTATTAGCCTGTGTACCCCGAAGGCCTGATACATATGTAAGTCGCCCTGGATACGAGCGTCAGCTAAATGACAAAAATAATAATAATAACATATGAGCTCACTGTTGTAAGCACTGAAGTGGTGAATGCTTTATTGTTTGGCCTTACCATCGATGGTGTGGATTGTGATGTTTCGCTGCTTGTGTCCAATAAGGTAGTTGTCTCTTTTTGAACCTACCTGCATGTATTTCCGATGCTGACGTTTTGAATAAACTCCATCTGTGGGGAGTGAAGGTGATCTCTGATCTAAAGAGACGGTTTTATCCTGGTACCCATGTTACAGATGGAACTCGGTTTGTGACCGTTCAGTTTCCTCCTGATGTTTCATCACTTCCATACAGTGCAAAATTCATGACTGATGAAGAACTTCGGCATTTCCGGGTTCTAAATAATAATCAACACAAAATCTGCTCTCTCTGTCTGTCCTCTGAGCATTTAATGAAGGACTGCCCTACTTTTATTTGTTTTGACTGTGGTGTGCACTGCCATTCTGTTAGACGCTGCTCTGCCCTGTTATGTTCAGGGTGTAGTAAGAAGTCCATGTACTGCATTTGTGACCCCTTAGGGGGATCATCAGGAGGAGAGGTTGTGGGGAAGGTGGTGGTAGATTTCTCCAGTACGTGCGGGAGGGGTGGTGGTGCTGATGGTGATTTCTTCGGCAGGAGCGGGGGGGGTCAATAGATCCGGGGCTATTACTGGGAGATTAGCCTGGGTCTAACGACGCCGATGGTTGGAAGAGAGCCTTGGGGAGCAGGTCGAACAGTTTTTACAAGATCCTGTATACAAGGCAAGAGTCAGGGAGGGAGGATAGAGATAGGCTCCTGTCCTTTGTCTCTTCTACAGTGAGGGAAGAGGATTGTATGGTTTGTGATGGGGCGATTAGTGTGGGTGAAGTAGAGTCTGCGGTCCAGGGGATGAGTGCAAATAAGAGTCCGGGCTCTGACGGTTTGACGGTCGAGTTCTATCGTCACTTTTTGGATCTTCTAAGTCCTCTCCTTTTGCAAGTTCTTGTGGATATCGTACACAGGGGCATTTTGAGTAGGACTATGAGGCACGGGGTAATCTTTGGTTTATAAGAGGCACGGATGAGGATGTTCCTGTAGGAGTGGATGCGGCAGAATATGTTGCCATTAAGAGCGTTATCCCTGAGTCGTGGGTATGGGTTATTAATGAGGGGTGTGACTGCATATTGCTCTCTACAGCTACTGTCCCGCAGTTTATATTACAGGGGGGAAAGTTTCCTGTTCCTTTTATAGCCTGTGTGACAAAGCATTTTTATTTGACCCTATTGCATAAGATCTTTGTCCAGCCAGTGTCAGAATTGGTTTGGCAGCGGAGGTGCCCGACCTTGAAAGTTACTCATATGTGGCGAAACTTGTGTCTTGTCTTTAATTCCCCCAATTGTGAGGATATAGACTTTCAATTGCGGCACAACTGTATTTTCTCTCAATGGTTCCTCCATACACTGTGTATAGGTGAGAGTGCAGTGTGTTCAGTGTGTCGGCAGAGGGTGGAGGGGATTCTGCATTTGTTTGTGCATTGCTCAGAGTTGGATGGTCTGGGTCTAACGACGCCGATGGTTGGAAGAGAGCCTTGGGGAGCAGGTCGAACAGTCGGCAATGTTGTGTGAAGGTCCCGAGGAGCAGACTTTGATGGACGTGAGTGTTGCAGAGCCGGTGGTGCAGCCTGCACTTTTGTGTGGGAGACCGGTGGACAAGACTTTGATGAAGTGGAATCTTGGAGATCAGTTGGCGCAGCAGGCTCTATTGTGTGAAGGTCCCCAGGATGAGATTTTGATGGAGGAGAGTGTTGCTGAGCCTGTGGAGGTGCCGGTGCAGTCGTGTGGGGAAGAGACTTTGATGGAGGGCGAGACAGAGGGGCAACAACCATTTGTTTCTGTGGGAGTAGGGGGTGACCTGGTGCCCTCTGCTACTTCCGCTCGTGAAGAGATGGTTTTGGGGGGGACAGAGGTTGATGAGGTGTGCCTCATTGGTAAGGTGGAAGGTCTGGGGTTGGCAGGCGAGGGTGGGCAGGAGGACAAGGAGGTTGGGTTGGATAGCCGCATGCAGGTGTTGCAGAAGCGGAAGAGGGTTGTGGCCAAACCCTGTGTGGACAATACCTCCTCCAGGGTTATAAGAACATAAGAATGTTTACAAACGAGAGGAGGCCATTCAACCCATCTTGCTTGTTTGGTGTCCATTAAAAAGTAAGTGATCCAAGGATCCTATCCAGTCTATTTTAAAATGTTCCCAAATTTTCAGCTTCTACATTGCTGGGGAGTTTGTTCCAGATTGTGACAACTCTCTGTGTAAAGAAGTGTCTCCTGTTTTCAGTTTTGAATGCCTTGAAGCCCAATTTTTGTTTGTGTCCCCAGGTGCGTGTGTCCCTGCTGATCTGGAAAAGCTCCTCTGGTTTGATGTGGTCGATGCCCTACTTGATTTTGAAGACTTAGATCAAGTCCCCACGTAGTCTCCTCTGTTCCAGGGTGAAAAGGTTCAGTTCCCTCAGTCTTTCCGAGTAGGACATTCCCTTCAGACCTGGAATAAGTCTGGTTGCTCTCCTCTGAACTGCCTCTAGAGCAGCGATATCCTTCTTGAAGTGTGGAGCCCAGAACTATCCACAGTATCCAGATGAGCTCTAACTAGCGCATTGTACAGTCTTAATATTACTTCCCTTGTTTTAAATTCTACACTTTTGACAATATACCCTAGCATTCTGTTTGCCTTTTTATTGCTTCCCCACATTGTTTGGATGGAGAAAGTGAAGAGTCCACATAGACTCCTAGGTCTTTCTCATCCGATACTTCATCTAGTTCTATTCCTCCCATAGTGTAATTACAGTGGACATTTCTGTTACCTGCGTGTATTACCTTGCACTTGTCCACATTGAATTTCATCTGCCAGGTGTCGGCCCACAACTGAATGTTATCTAACTAGTGACCTTCTGACTCTATCTTGGTCATTTGAAAATATCAAGTCAATGCATGCACTCTCCCTGGTTGGTTCCCTGACAAATTGAGTCAGAAAGCAGTCATTTACCATCTCAACCATCTCTATGTCTGCCTCTGTAGTCCCAACTGGGCTTTCCCAGTCTATGTTTGGGAAATTGAAATCCCCTATTATAACAGCCACATCCTTGCTACATGCAGTCCTGATTACACTGTACAATGCAACATCTTGCTGAATATCTGAGTTGGGTGGCCTGTAACACACTCCTACCACTAATCCTCCAGATCTCTTGTCCAAAAGTTTCACCCACAAAGATTCTGTTCTGTTACTGGGATTTAATTTTAGTTCTTCTGCCTCAATGTCATTTTTCACATATAATGCTACCCCACCCCCTCTTCGATTTTGCCTGTCTCTCCTAAACCGTGTGTATCCTTCTACCTTGTATTCATCCCCATCGTTTTCTGTAAGCCATGTTTCCGTCACACCTACAACATCATAGTCACATGCCAGCACTGTGGCTTCTAAGTCCAACATCTTGTTCCTTATACTCCTGGCACTGAGGTACAAACATTTCAGGACTTTCCTACTAGCGGGTTCCCTTTGTTTTCTTTCCTTAGTGGAACATCTCCCATTGTTAGAGCTCCCTGCCCCCCTGGTCCCTAGTTTAAATGATTCTCAATTTCTCTGCCCATATGCTCTCCCAATGCATTAGCCCCCCTTTTGTTTAGATGGAACCTGTACAAACCGGACGGTCTACATCTATCCCAGAAGAAAAACCAATGCTCCATAAACCTAAACACCTCTTTCCTACACCAAGATTTCAACAACGTGTTAAACTTTCTAATCTCTGCCTGTCTCCCTGGCCTGGCACGTGGTACCAGAAGTATTTAGGAGAAACCTACCATGGAGGTTCTGCTCTTTAGTTTTGTTTCTAACTCTTTAAATTTGTCCTGCAGAACCTCTGTCCTACCTTTTCCTATGTAATTGGTTCCAATGTGGACCATGACCAGTGGATTCCCCCTGGCTTTGGCCAGTAGCCCGTCTACTAGTTTAGGGAGATCTGCAACCTGAGCACCAGGCAGGCAAGATACCATGTGGGTCTCCTTATCACTAGAGCACACTGTGATCTACACCTCTAAGAATTTAGTCTCCTACTATAACTACCTCTTTCTTCTGGGGGGGAGTGGGCACCATCGTGCTCTGGTGCTCAACTGCCCCCAATCACCCACTGAGCTGTCATTGTCCAACTCAGTGTCCAGCAGTTGGAACCTGTTGGGCAATTCTAGCTCTTGGGGTGTCTCTAGGGGTTGTGCATGCCCTGTTCTGCTGTTACGACTCTACTGTAACCCAGCAATTCTCTACACTTTCCTGCTCTACGGTCTCAACTCTCCTAGGTTTTGGCATGCACACCATCTCTCTTATGGGCTGATGGACCAATTCTTCTATATCCCCAATGCAGTGCAGCTCAACAAGCTGAGCCTCAAGATCACAAACTTTGATCTCTAGGATTTCAACCTGTTGACAATGTTCAAATATGAAACCTTCTTGGATGAGTTCATCCAGGAAGGCAATCATTCTGCAAGCCTGACACTGTAGTGGCCACATGCTTCTAAATGTTAGTTTTTTTTGTTTTGTTCGTTTTTTTAAGTCCCTTGGCTCCTGTTGCCTATACAACTGCTTACTGCTTTTCGGGGAGTTTCGATGTTTTAGAAGAGGAAGAGGAAGAAGCATGATGATGGTTTCCATACTTTGTTTTTCACGGGATTGCGGGATTTGGGGAAAGCTGTTTTCTAATGTCCATACAACGGATATAGTTTGTTTGCAGGAAACCTTTTGGGATGATGATTTGGTTCGGAACTTTCAGCATTTGTGGGATGGGCAGATATTTTTTAGTAATTTCACTAACCATAGAAGTGGGGTGGCGGTATTGGTGAGATCTTGCTTTCCAGGAACAGTTTCGAGGGTTGATGGAGATTCAGAAGGGAGGTTTTTGTTGCTTGTTTCTACTCAAGGTTTTAGTTTTGAGTTGTTGACTGTTTATTGTCCTAATGAGCAGAGAGACCGTTCTGCCTTCTTTGAGGGGTTGGAGAAACATTTGTTAAGAGATAATGTACTGGTGGTGGGGGATTTTAATGTTTCTATGAGTAGATTGAATATTGGCAGTGGGATGGATTTTAAAAGGGATTGTTCCAGGGATCGGTTGGGATGGTTGCTTTTGGAAAGTGGGTTCCTTGATTTCTGGCGTAGCAGGAATGTATTCAAGGGAGAGTTCTCTCAGAGACAGATAGTTCAAAATGTTTTAAAGCAGAGTTGTATTGAGTTTGGACTCTGTCATGGCTCTTTTTTGAGCAATATAGGGAAAGTCTCTTATGGGTATACTTCTTTCAGGGACAATGCTTTCTTTTCCTTTGAGCTTAATTTCCGTAAATTGCAGAAGGGGCCTGGGCTTTGGTGTTTTAATAAATAACTTTTGAAAGAGGTGAATTTTAATGAGGGGATTGAGAGACTCGTGGAGAGCAGTCTGTCCTGTCGCTTATTTGAAACTGAAAAGTGTGCTTGGTCGGATAATCTCAAATACCACATGAAAGAGTTTAGCATTCGGTTTGGGGTACAATGGCATAAACTGCAGGTGCAAAGGGAGAGACAGATTACGGCCGCCTTCCAGTTGAGGAGTCTGTTTGCAGACTTGGAGAATGACTGTTGTGTGGGCGCAATAGTTAGGTTTCGGGCACAGTATGTGGTGGAGGGGGAAAGGAGCACCAAGTTTTTCTTTGGGCTGGAAAAGGAGAGGCAGCAGGCAGCGTATATTGAGGAGTTGGTTTTGAGTGATGGCTCCACTTTGAGGGATCAGGGAGACATTTTGACTGATGTGGGGTCCTTTTTTGAGACTCTGTACAAAAGGCAGGAGACAATGCGGGAGGATCGAGATCAGCTCCTTTCTTTTCTGTCCACTGAACTACGGGAGGAGGATTGTGAGGTTTGTGATGGGGTGATCAGTGTGGAGGAGATTGAGATGGTGGTGGGGGAGATGAGTTTGAATAAGAGCCCTGGCTCGTATGGTTTGGCAGTTGAGTTTTATGCTCACTTTCTGGATCTCCTCAGTCCCCTCCTTTTGCAAGTGTTTGCAGAGATTGAGCGGCGAGGTGTCTTAAGTAGAACAATGAGGCGGGGGGTTATCTCTTTGATTTATAAGAAGCAAGGGGAGAGGTCTTCTTTGGGGAATTATCGCCCTATTAGCCTTTTAAACTGTGACTATAAGATACTCACTAAAATATTTGCAAGCCGTTTGAAAACAGTGTTGCCTCATCATCTCTCCCCTAGCCAGACGTATTGTGTGCCGGGGCGGGATATAGCGGATCATATCTGTTCTATAAGGGATGTTGAGGGGTATTTGAAGGAGGAGCAGAAGGAGGGCTATATCTTGAAGATCGATCAAAGAGAAGGCATTTGATAGGGTCAAACAAGCATCTGCTTGAGCTGCTTCAGCGGTTTGGGTTTGGTGAGCGTTTTATTTCCTGGGTTGGGGTTTTTTACACGGGTATTTATAGCCGGGTTAAATGCAATGGGTATTTGACAGATTTTTTTCCCAGTGGAGAGGTCAGTGAGGGTTGCCCCCTCTCCGCTTTGCTTTATTCTCTGGTGGTGGAATCTGTGAGTTTGGCATTACAGCAGAATAAGGAGATTGTGGGCATTACAGTCCCTGGGGGTGTAGTTCAGTCCCTTCTTTATCAGCATGCGGACAATACAACTCTCACGCTCTCCAGTTTGGCTGGGATTCCTACAGTGATGGCAGTTTTTGATATGTACTGTTCAGCTTCCGGGGCAAAGGTGAATGTTGGCAAATCTGAAATTATGGCCATTCAACCAAGTGTTGCACTGTCTACCCTGTCTATTCCCTTTAAAGTGACGGGGGATGCGCTACAGATGTACAGAGTGTACATTGGTTTGGAGGAGGAGGTGGTTGCGGAGTTGAATTGGCTGGGCACGCTCCAGAAATTAGTGGCGATTTTAAATCTCTGGTCTTGCAGAGTTTTAACTTTAAAAGGTCGGGTTCTGGTTATTAAGAGCCTGTTGCTCTCCTGGCTCTGTTTTTTTTGTACGTGATGGAGCTTCCTCAGTGGGTTGAGATCCATATGAAAAGCTTAGTGGTCAGGTTTTTGTGGGAGGGTAAGCCGGCGAAGATCAGCTATACTACCATGATTGGGGAAGTTAGTAGGGGTGGTTTGATGCTTGCAGATCTGGCATTAAAGAAGAACAGTTTTCATATTAAGGTGCTGAAGTGGTTTTTAGACCGGGGGAATTGTAGTGTGTGGAAAGGGTTTTTGCTGCACTATTTTAATAAATGGAGGGGGTTGGGGATAGGAGAGGGCATGTTGTGTATGTGTCTACAGCCTTCTATGGTGCAGGATATTCCCCAGTTTTATAGGGAAGTGTTGCTCTCTTGGGCCGAATTCTTGCCATCCCTGTCCTTCAGTCCCGATAGTAGGGAGCAGATTCTCGATCTGCCACTATTTTTAAACCCTTTGCTTCAATCAGGTGGCAAGTCCCTTTATGTGCAGTGTTTTGTGGAGGCAGGGGTGCTTCGGGTGAGGGATATCATGTATGTGGTTCGTGAGGGGTTCTTGCCCACTCAGGCCATTGCGGATTCGATTTGGGAGAAGGATGAGGATGTGCCTTTTAGAGACGTGGCTGTGGCGTCTCCTACCATTAAGAGTGCTCTTCCTGAGAGTTGGATAAGAGTCATTAAAGAGAGGTGTAACACTATCCAGCGTTCCGAAATGTCTGTCCCACAATTTATTTTGCAGGGGGAGAAGTTTCCTGTCCCCTTTCTTGATTGTGTGACACGGCTGTTTTATCTGACCCTCTTGTGTTCAGTTTTCGTCTGGCCAGTGCCTGAATTGGTTTGGCAGAAGAGGTGCCCCACCATGTCTGTTTCCCACTTATGGAGGAACTTACGGATTGCTTTTAATTCCCCTGCTTGTGAGGATGTTGATTTTCGGTTGCGGCAAAACTGCATATTTTCCCAGTGGCTCCTCCATAAGTTATATCTTGCAGACACTGCTTTGTGTTCCGTGTGTCACCAGCAGGTGGAAGGAATTATGCACTTTTTTCTACAGTGTGCAGAGTTGCAGGGGTTGTGGGCTTATTTATGCTGGTTGTTGGAGGGATTCTATGGCTTTGCTGAAGTGGAGGCTCAGCAGGTATCCTGGGATTCTCTCTTCTTATTTGGGTTACATGGCGTGTTCCCCAAAGTCAATGTGGGATTCATCAACTTTCTTTTGAGTCATGCTCGCCTTACAGTTTACAAGAGGCGAAACTGATCTCTATCTACTGGTGAAACAGTGGACGTAGTTCAACCTTTCACACTGAGTGTCAAAGACATTTTGTCTGTGCTTTCTTATTGTAAGAGGGAGGAGAGGGTTATGTCTCGATTTAACCAATTTTTCTTGTATAATAATGTTCTTGTGGAACTTCTGCATGATGATCTTGTTTTTTCACTATGATTCTCCAGACCCTGTGTCTACTACCCCCTACTAATATTTGTCCTGTTCTACTTTTCTGTGTGATCAATGATGAGGATTTGCTGACTTATGTTAGTGACTAACATTCTGATCCGTTGTTCAGCACGATCTGAGATCATTTAAAATAAAAAAATAAAACATGTGCATGATCACGTCAGATCTCGGAAGCTAAACAGTGCAGGGCCTGGTCAGTGTTTGGATGGGAGACCTCCTGGAAATACCAGGTGCTGCAAGCTTTTTATGTCTCTTGGGGCACTTGATCATAGCTCTTATTACTCTCATTTTGTCAGGAGGAGATATAATTGAAGTATTGTACACCTACCCTTTATTTGAGCGACTTTGTCAAGGGCCAAATTGTGATGGCTAGACGACTGGGTCAGAGCATCTCCAAAACTGCAGCTCTTGTGGGTTGTTCCCGGTCTGCAGTGGTTAGTACCTATTGAAAGTGGTGCAAGGAACGAAAAGCAGTGAACCGGTGACAGGGTCATGGGCGGCCAAAGCTCATTGATGCACGTGGGGAGCGGAGCCTGGCCCGTGTGGTCCGATCCAACAGACGAGCTACTGTAGCTCAAATAAACTTAATGCTGGTTCTGATAGAAAGGTGTCAGATCACACAGTGTATTGCAGTTTGTTGCGTATGGGGTTGCGTAGCCGCAGACCAGTCAGGGTGCCCATGTTGACCCCTGTCCACTGCCGAGAGCGCCTACAATGGGCACGTGAGCATCAGAACTGGACCACGGAGCAATGGAAGAAGGTGGCCTGGTCTGATGAATCACAAGTTCAAGGTGTTGGCCTCCAAATTCCCCAGATCTCAATCCAATCGATCATCTGTGGGATGTGCTGGACAAACAAGTCTGATCCATGGAGGCCCCACCTCGCAACTTACAGGACTTAAAGGATCTGCTGCTAACGTCTTTGGTGCCAGATACCACAGCACACCTTTGGAGGTCTAGTGGAGTCCATGCCTTGACGGGTCAGGGCTGTTTTGGCGACAAAAGGGGGACCTACACAATATTAGGCAAGTGGTCATAATGTTATGGCTGATCGGCGTATATGTACACACTACCAGTCAAAAGTTTTAGAACACCCCCATTTTCCAGTTTTTATTGAAATTTAAACACAGTTTTTAATTAATTTCCTACACCACCAAAAGGCACTTAGAAACTGGAGATAACTGACATAAAGAGGTCTGGCAGACCCAAAGCCACAATCAGAAGACAAGTTTCTGAGAGCCAACAGCTTGCGTGATTGGCGGCTCACAGGACAACAGCTTAACTCTGGTCCAAGTAAGTAAGTCTCAGTTTCAACTGTGAAGAGAAGACTGCATACACTGAACTGCAGGTTTGACAGGTCCAGTGGCAGTAAGATTGCTAAGATGGCAAAATAAGAAAAAGAGGCTTTCCTGCACCATGAAGCACCGCCAGTGGACTACTGAAGACTGGAAGAAGGTCTTATGGACCGATGAATCAGAATGGAAATTGAAATCTTTGGTTAATGTAGGGTTTTTGTACGGCATGGAGTAGGTGAAAGGATGGTTCCTCAGTGTGTGACACCAACTGTCAAACATGGAGGAAGAAGGATGATGGTCTGATGCTCTTTTGCTGGATCCAGAGTCGGTGACTTGCATAGAGTGAGTAGCACCCTGAACTAGAAATGGCTACCACGGTATTTTGCAGCGCCATGCAATACCCTCTGGTATACGCCTAGCTGGTCAGGGGTTCATCCTACAGCAAAATCATGTCCCAAAACATACCTCCAGGCTATGTCAGAACTACTTTAGAAGAAAAGAACAAGACGGTAGGCTTCAAATCATGGAATGGCCACCAGTTTTCCAAACCTTTGAATGCTCGTCACGTGACAATCACATCAATTGAGCTTGACATTGTTTGAATACCAGACTTCAGATGTCCCTCATAGCTTCTTACAATTAAAGCATTTGTATAATGCCAATTACTCATGTCAGCAGTCATTGGCCAGATTAAATTCAAACAATGCATTCTGAAAATATACGCTTACACTGATCATTAAATTAATACATTTTTTCTTCTGAGAAAGAATCCTAACCCCCACATGTTGGCATACATGTGGATCATTCAGTGTTTTCTGTGTTATTGTTTCCTTATCCACCATCTCTAAATGCTCAAAAGACCCTAAAAAAGCTGAATGTTAGCTGTACAAAAGAAAACTGATATATCATGATGGAACAAACCATCTCTGGGATCATTTGACTAATTTAAGTTTAAATGATGCCTTTATTAGGCCTATTATTATTTGTAAAAGACGGACACAATAAGCAGGGAGAGATTCTCAGGTTACGGCTTTGTCCAGGCTTTATTGGGGTTGGCAATAGTCCAAAACAAAAGAAAAACAAAAGGGAAACCAATACAAACATTTACACATAAAAAACAAACAAACAGGGTGCTCTGGGCAGTCAAAAGGTATGGTCTCCAGTGTCCTTCGTAACGGTTAGCTCCTCCACAAAGGGAAGGAGAAAGACTAAATAGCCTATGCACAGCTGCCGCTGACATCACAGTCGCTTGGTGCTCATTGCCTGCAGCCGTGAGCCTGCAGCCTGTTTGCAAGGGAGCGGACAACACAGCTGCAGCACATGAGCACCTAATTAGTGAGCGTCAGCAGCAGCCATGCCATGCCAGCCAGCGTCCTGTCACATTATTATACAGAAATAAATATAATTTTGACACAAACTCTGGACTGTAGAAGGGAGTATTTTATTAATATAGTTAACCAAACTTAAGCTTACTGTGTTCTGGTGTCTAGTATTTCCTACATTCAGTACAGTTGTGTTTTTTAATGTTACCGCATTCATCAAGGGTTAATTCATCACTTTTTCTCTATTCATTAAATACAAATTAAAGTTAACATGCATTTGTCATCGTGCATAGTTTATTATGAGTAAGCTGGTTTTGCTCGAAGGTTCACATTTCACACAAGGAAAATCAAATACCTGTACATAAACCGTGTGCTTAATAAAAATATGACTACTGTTTGAGATTTTAAACTACAAGGGGATGTTTTATTTTCTTTATATGGATTACCTAAAAATAAATAAATACATAAAAATAGGCTGTTCATTCAAATCGATACACTAGTAGCTAATGTGATGTCATCAATGAATTAAGCAAATTAGCACCCACAAAGCTTTGAAACATTGTTTGGTAATGGGTTCTGAAGCTTCGAAGGTTAAAATGTACCCTTCGGGACAGCCCTACAGACGTGACAGGAAGATATGGCAACCAGATAGACCTTGTAATAATATGAAGAATACACTGAACACTGTAAGCCTATAAGCAGCTGGGAAAGGCGCACCACCAACTTTGCAGCCTTAAGGACAGTGGCTAGTGAAGAGCCATGTAGTTTTCCAAGGAGATTTTTAGCAATGCTACAGCAAAGTAGTGCTCACTTCCCAGAGCAGCAAAACTATCGTATAAGTTTCTGAAATATAGAACTTTACATTTCCTCACATTTATACACTTGTTTTAATAACTTACCAATGTTGTTTTTCTTAGTCTTTAATTAGTTGTGCATTTGGCCAAAACTGATCAAACTGTTGCTGAGGAAACAAGTGCAATGTTTTCTTTGTGAGGAAAAAATTAGTGCAAACATGCTGACCTTTGATGATTGTCTGGAACTCGCTGTGGGAGATCTTCCTGGCCCCCAGGTCGATCTTCAGGGCCATAAGGAGGGTGAAGAGGAACTTGTGATCCTCATAGAGGCTGCGTGCCGTGTAGCGGAACACCTCGTGGGTCAGGTATTCGATGATGTTGGCGATGTGCTTGGAGATGATCCATGGAGATGTGTTAGAGCCCCAGGTACATGAGATTGACCAGGCTCATCTATACAGTGAGGAAGCACAGGATGCTGTCCCGGCCGGCCACTGGGCGGTCCTCCTCTCGGGCTGTACTGAAACTGTGAGTTTCTTCCTGACCTGGGGACACAGCAGAGCCAAATGTCCTTATAGCAGACAGCACTGGAAACTGGGCTCATGTGTTCATATGCTTCTCCTTTCCTACAAAAGTGCCCAGGAGAGATTTTGAGTTCCTCCTCAGTGATTTGTAATAAACACCCTTGGGATGAATTTATTCTGGGAATTCTAATATTAGCCCATTGGCTCTCTACTCAGCTGAATTCTCCCCTTGCTTGCTTTCTTCTTCTTCTTCTTCTTCTTCATTTTCCAAATTCTGTCTGGCCTGCTGCCCCTTCACCTCCTCTGCAGTGGTCTTGGGGACTCTGAGGACCTCAAATCAGAGACTCATCCTCCACCAGGGACCCTTCAGTGCTGGAATAGGAGGTTGTCCTCCAGCTCCTGCATTCTCCTCTTGTTGGACGTCACCTCCTCTAGCAGCTTCACTCTCAGATTGCAGCTCCTATAAGAGAGAGAGAAAAGAAAATGAAAGAAAATAATACAGAATGGGTAGATTTTGATGTTGCCAAGTGATTTATCAACTGTTTGGATATGTGTTAGATTGCTCTGGGACCGATGTTCTCACAGTCCTCCATTATTTTTTATGAGATAACATCATTTACATTAAGTATGTCTGTCATTTCAATGTGCTGCAATTAGATAGTACTACATTTTGGAATACTGATCACTGATTGGTGTGCGGCTGATTGTGGAGGCTTTCTTCAGCACATAATAGGGGTCATGCTGGATGATTTGAGGTTGGTCCTTAGGGGAGGTAAAAACAAAGGAGCTGGGGGTGTGTCTGGTGCTTGCTTATTTTTATTTTTGTTTGTGGTTCTGTTTTCTTCGGTGTCTCCTTTGTTACACCTGTTTTTCTCATCCTAATTAAAGTAAAATTACCTTTTATTAGGCACCAACTTAATCAAGGAAAAAGAAACCCCACTACTTTTTCAAATTCACAGTTTCTTGTTATTCTTACGCATCACAATTAATCTGTAAGTAAACTAAGCATATTATTATTATTATTTTTATTTCTTGGCAGACGCCCTTATCCAGGGCGACTTACAACATAAGTGCAAACAAAGTACAAGGCATCAATCATTACAAATTTAGCTTAGCTAAAAAAGCAATTCAAAATAATACATTTTACAAATTCCAATTTACAATTTACACAAGTACAGTAAGAGACTTCCTACATCCTGGACGGTGAAAGCTAAGTGCTTTCAAGATGTAGGGTTACAGACGAGGGCTACGGGAAAGGGAGCAAGGAGGAAAACAATCAAGAACACAAGGAGCATAGTAAAGCTGAAGTGCTATCTAGCAGGGACAGAGGACTAATATTACAAGTGCTGTCGGAATAGATGCGTCTTGAGTAAGCAACAGAATGAGGTCAAGGACTCTGCTGTATTGACTTCGGTGGGCAGGTCGTTCCACCACTTAGGGGCCAGGGATGAGAAGGAGCGGCTCTGGAGGAAGGGGAGTGGAGAGGAGGCAGAGTTAGCCTTCTGGCACTGGAGGAGTGCAGTGGTCTGGAGGGGATGTATGGAGAGACGAGTGACTGAAGGTAGCTTGGTGCAGTGTGGTCAAGACATATGAGGATACCAGTAATATCCAATAGCCCACTTTTCTCTTATCAGTCTCAGCATTTTCTTAGAGAAACGAGAAGTACAGCCACGAATCTGCTAACAAACAAACATGCCATTTTGCATGACAATGAGGGTGCCTTGGCTGATCTTTGGTGAAGGTTTGTAAATCAATGTACCACACTTTCCTTCAAAAAATGATGGTTCCCAGCTGGACTGACCCGATCAAACCACTCCTAATAATTATGCTTATGAGTAAATACAACAAGGGGAGAAACCATGGACACTGCACTGATGTTCGGCAAGGCTCTGTGGTCAGTTTGCATATAAAGGCTTAAGTTAAGATTCCTGTTGGCTTCTCCCTAAAATCAACTTCTTAAAGCCTAGTATAAGTGCACTAATGAGCAAATATATCACTTGGTCAGAAAAAAAAAGGACGACTGTGCTGACCTTTAATAAATATCTGAAACTTGTTGGGAGAATTTGTAAGTAAAAGAAAATAGAATATCAGTAGGGTCTATTTCCCTTAACAACCCCAGGGTTTTCTTGGAGGAAATGAGCAGCACAGGTATCAGAAATGGTAGTTGGAGGAGAAGAAGGCACACCCATGCTGGAGAACATCTTGGTCTGAACAAAGCTCCACTCATGTTTTGCTCCCCAGAGGAGATACAAATCAATTTCTGCTCTGGAAACCTTCAATAACTTAAATCCGTAGTATTGCTGTGATTATAACACCTGTGATTTGTCTTCTGCCACCAAGGAGTTGTAACCTACATTGCAAGCCGCCATGCTGCTACATTCTGTCTTTGGCTTGAAGAAGGGGACAGATGTGAACCACTATTCTTGTCTTTGAATACTGTAATTCAAACCTGATAATCACCAAAACAAATGGAGCAACCAGCCCCCTGGAGAATTAGTACTGTAACACGATCAACAATGAAACCTCATAGATATGAAATTGCAATAAGGAGTCACATGAATCTCAAGGTAAACAAGTCACATTTCGTCTCATCTGATGAGTCATACTTCAGCTATTGTCCTTTTCCAAAGTCCTGCTGCTGTTGACTGTGCAGAATAGACAATGTGGAGGCCCACAGGAACTGCGTGAATCATAGCTCATAACAGGCTTATTGAAGCTCCAGAACCCCTGCTGTTGTGCTGGTAGCTGCCCAGCAGCTGGTCCTCGAGACCCTGCATTGTGACACTGAAGTTGATGACGGCAGTCTTGGCGCTGATCTCGGGGGTGTAGGCTGGATTGGCCAGTTTGGTGGTAATGTACAGAGTGAAGCCCTTCATCACGTCCACCTCTTTGTCTCCCACTTTGACCTGGGGAATACAGCAAGTATGAAACTGGGGCAGGGCACAGGGAATGGAAGCATTGTGGATGCAGATCTGTCACACGTTCATCAGTGAACAGGTCTTCCCTTTGAGAAAACACTATGGAAATCTCAGTTCTACTGGAATTACATTACATAGAATTGTCTTTATATCAGGGACGTAACTGCCTCTCTAAAGCCTCCCCTCAGGAGCACAGTGGGGGGTTTCCCCACACTGCCAGGGCTCAGGAAACACAAGCAGGGTTACGGTGTGTAAAAAGATGATTTATTATATTTACGGTGCGCAGTGCTCAAATTAAAATGGACGGACAGAAACTGAAAACAAAACTAAACCTTTGTTTAATCTAAACTACACATATAAGGTACCTATCTAAACATGTTCTAATAATAAACATGAACACAAGACACACTATGGCAATCAAACAGGTCCATAATCAACCTGAGATCCATGAACATTAAATACATATAGTAATTTCACTTTCTCTTCTATAGCATCAGTTTCTTCAGTTTCATGCAAATTAAACAATGATAAAAGTGTAAATCTACAATCACATATTTAACATGTATGTTTAAACATTTAACACTGGTTTCTTGCAATGACTGTCAGTGTGGCTAAAGTACGAGAGGATATGATGAGTGCACAGGTGCGCTGTACCGCAGAGCTCTACTCTCAGGTGAAGTACTGCCCATTGAGACACTGCGCAAAACTTTTATTGCCTCTGGCTAACAGTAGATTGCTAATATAGCAGAGTTTTCAAAACAAATGAAAATGCCATCGAGCGATATTACAATGATATATTTGGTAGTGATCACTGTTCCGTTACAGAAGATGATAATAAAAAAATCACATTACAATAAAGGCATTTATATCACAATACCATGTCCATGGCTGGGATTTAATCAAAACCTCCTACACACGCAATAGAATTGTAACCACTACGATGTACAGTTTTTTAGTTTGCTGTATAGCCGGTGGGTCAAATTGTTTAATTAATCCACTGTGCTATATATACTTAAGTAGATGCTGAATAACATATTTGCACTTATCTGTCATTCACATAAGCAAACATCAGCAAACATTCACATCAGCATTGATCCACCCGCTAATACATTATGCCTAAATAAGGGCATCTGCCAATAAATTAATAATAATAATAACTACACAGCTGTCATCAATGGTGGCTTTGGTTTATATGTATTGATTTTTTCATCTACTCATATATGAGTGAGACTGTTGTATTGTTGAGATTCCCTCCTGCAACTCTTCTGTAACTTTTTGCATTAGCATCTTGTGAAAAATATGTATTCATTCGGTCTGAAAGTCTGTGGACTTTTGCGAATGCGCAGATTTTTCACAGGACTACACCTAAAGAATGATTAGGAACACCATACTAATACTGTGTTTGACCCCCTTTCGCCTTCAGAATTGCCTTAATTCTATGTGGCATTGATTCAACAAGGTGCTGAAAGCATTCTTTAGAAATGTTGGCCCATATTGATAGGATAGCATCTTGCAGTTGATGGAGATTTGTGGGATGCACATCCAGGGCACGAAGCTCCCGTTCCACCACATCCCAAAGATGCTCTATTGGGTTGAGATCAGGTGACTGTGGGGGCCAGTTTAGTACAGTGAACTCATTGTCATGTTCAAGAAACCAATTTGAAATGATTCGACCTTTGTGACATGGTGCATTATCCTGCTGGAAGTAGCCATCAGAGGATGGGTACATGGTGGTCATAAAGGGATGGACATGGTCAGAAACAATGCTAAGGTAGGCCATGGCATTTAAACGATGCCCAATGGGCACTAAGGGGCCTAAAGTGTGCCAAGAAAACATCCCCCACACCATTACACCACCACCACCACCAGCCTGCACAGTGGTAACAAGGCATGATGGATCCATGTTCTCATTCTGTTTACGCCAAATTCTGACTCTACCATCTGAATGTCTCAACAGAAATCGAGACTCATCAGACCAGGCAACATTTTTCCAGTCTTCAACTGTCCAATTTTGGTGAGCTTGTACAAATTGTAGCCTCTTTTTCCTATTTGTAGTGGAGATGAGTGGTACCCGGTGGGGTCTTCTGCTGTTGTAGCCCATCCGCCTCAAGGTTGTACGTGTTGTGGCTTCACAAATGCTTTGCTGCATACCTCGGTTGTAACGAGTGGTTATTTCAGTCAAAGTTGCTCTTCTATCAGCTTGAATCAGTCGGCGCATTCTCCTCTGACCTCTAGCATCAACAAGGCATTTTCGCCCACAATACTGCCGCATACTGGATGTTTTTCCCTTTTCACACCATTCTTTGTAAACCCTAGAAATGGTTGTGCGTGAAAATCCCAGTAACTGAGCAGATTGTGAAATACTCAGACCGGCCCGTCTGGCACCAACAACCATGCCACGCTCAAAATTGCTTACATCACCTTTCTTTCCCATTCAGACATTTAGTTTGGAGTTCAGGAGATTGTTTTGACCAGGACCATGCCCCTAAATGCATTGAAGCAACTGCCATGTGATTGGTTGGTTAGATAATTGCATTAATGAGAAATTGAACAGGTGTTCCTAATAATCCTTTAGGTGAGTGTAAATCACAGACTGTATGGCTGCTGTTTGTCTTACAAATTTCACGTTTAGTTTGGCTCGAGAAGAGCTAGGGTATTGCTTACATTTTTTTATGTCCTTCTGGTTTGAGCACATTCCCTGGGTTTAATAAATCACCTTTGCACTGAAACCTGACTTTTGCATTTCCTAAACATATATATATACTCAGCCAAAAAATAAACTTTCAACTGCTTTTATTTTCAACAAACTTAACGTGTAAATATTTGTATGAACATAAAAAGATTCAACAACTAGACATAAGCTGAACAAGTTTCACAGACAGAATCTTTACAGTCAGAATCTGGTGTGGCCACCAGCTGTATTAAGTACTGCAGTGCATCTCCTCCTCATGAACTGCACCAGATTTGACAGTTCTTGCTGTGAGATGTTACCCCACTCTTCCACCAAGGCACTTGCAAGTTCCTGGACATTTCTAGGGGGAATGGCCCTAGCCCTCATCCTCCAATCCAACAGGTCCCAGACGTGCTCAATGGGATTGAGATCCGGGCTTTTTGCTGGCCATGACAGAACACTGACATTCCTGTCCTGCAGGAAATCATGTCCAGCAAAGGTGGGTTTGTGCCCATAGGCGACGTTGTTGCCAGTGATGTCTGGTAAGGACTTGGCTTACAACAGGCCTACAAGCCCTCAGTCCAGCCTCTCTTAGTCTGTCACTGCCAGTCTGAGCACTGATGGAGGGATTGTGTGTTTCTGGTGTAACTCGGGCAGTTGTTGTTGCCATCCTGTACCTGTCCCACAGGTGTGATATTAAGAAGAAGATAAACTCACAGGGACCCCTGGGTTGGTGCTGTGCCTCCTGGCAACATTTCATGACGGACTTGTGGACTGGAAGTAAAATATGATGAAGGCTTCATGGGGCACAGAGATATCACATAAGCTCAATGCTGTTTTAATGAACACCCAAACCTGTAAATAACAGCGAATCCTCTAATTCAGGTCCTTGCAAACCACACATTCCCCAAATAACCCTTTTACAGCATTGATATGAATTCCATTAGACATGCATTCACTTCAGAATAAATACGTTGTAAAAGTGACCTGGCAGTGCCCGGCTTCAACAGTGGATTCTGTGTTTTTCCTAAAACAGTGCAATGACTGAAAGCAACTCATTTGATTACATTACTCCATTCCTAGGGTCAATCCATCTTTCCTAAGTTTTATATGTATGTATGTATATATATATATATATACACATATATACACACATGGCTCAAACAATTTGGTTTGTTTTTAGTTTTCTAGTTTTAGTTAATTAAATGAATTCTTAAAAAGCTGTGCATTCACTCAGTGGCATTCAACTCAAGGGGTTCCTTCCTCCTCTGTTGAACAGACTGCATTATAAATGGATTATTTATAAATAATTTCATTTTATTTTTTAAAGCATTAAGACTCACGTGACATCACTGATTAAAATGCAATTTCAGTTTGTTTTAACTTCTGTTTGTTTGCTCACGATTAAACATGTAGATTAAACATGTCAGCTCATGATTCATCTTCATGTAAACTGCCTACAAGAATGTATTTGTGTTCATGACTAGGATTTTTTAATTATGCTTGCTTATATTATGTATTTTTTCCTTATTCTTGTTTTCCTTTTTTATTTAGGAGGATCAGACAGCAACTGCTCAACTTACTCTGTAATGATCCACATGTGAAACTGAAATAATTAAAAGGTCTGGAGCAACAAGCACCACAGGAGGACAGACATAAACACGCACAAACGCACATACATGTTACCTGCAGCTCATTTTCCTTCTCCCTGAATTTAATCCAGATCTTGCCCTGGCCCTGGGGGTCAATGAGAAGCGGGAGGCCTTGGTGACAATGATGCCATTCTGTATGGACAGGTCATCGCTGGGCAGCCCCTGCAGGTTCCACTCTCCAATGGTGGCCTTGTCCACCAGCATGCGGATGAGACTGAGCTCCTATAACATGCACATGGTACCCCACGCGAAAATCACCAAAAATGATCAAAAAGAATGGGAATGTGTCATCAATTTTAAATAAAAATATAAATACATTTATACATACAAGTCCTGATTTTTATAGTGACTTCAAACAACAAGGTTTAGATGAGAGAGTCAAAAAGTGTTTAAAGACATCTGCGGCACCTCTGCATTTCTTATTGTTTAATCAGGACTCTATTAAGCCAACACATTTCTGTGTTAATGGGAGCACTATTCCTACAGTCATGGCCAGTCAGGACCTCTTCTATACATTAAAAGTACCTTAAAACATAAAAGAAGTTAATTGGTTGTCTAAAGAAACCACACATACAATACCATTCAAATGTTTGGGGTCAATTACAAATGTCCTTGTTTTGGAAAGAAATGCACATTTTTTGTCCATTAAAATAACATCAAATTGATCAGAAATACAGTGGAGACATTGTTAATGTTGTAAATGACTATTGTAGCTGGAAATGGCTGATTTGTAATGAAATCTCTATATAGGCATACAGAGACCCATTATCAGAAACCATCAGTCCTGTGTTCCAATGGCACGTTGAGTTTGATAATCCAAGTTTATCATTTTAAAAGGCTAATTGATCATTAGAAAACCCTTTTGCATTTGTATTTGCAAACTGTTGTGCTGATTAAAGAAGCAATAAAGCTGGCCTTCTTTAGACTAGTTCATCAGCAATTGTGGGTTCGATTACAGGCTCAAAAACCAGAAACAAAACTTTCTTCTGAAACTCATCAGTCTATTCTTGTTCTGAGAAATAAAGGCTATTCCATGTGAGAAATTGAAGAAACTGAAGATCTCGTACAACACTGTGTACTACTCCCTTCACAGAACAGCGCAAACTGGCTCTAGCCAGAATAGAAAGAGGAGTGGGTGGCCCCGGTGCACAACTGAGCAAGACGACAAATACATTAGTGTGTCTAGTTTGAGAAACAGACACCACACAGGCCTCAATGGGCAGCTTCATTAAATAGTACCCGCAAAACACGTCTCAATGTCAACAGTGAAGAGGCGACTCTGGGATGCTGGCCTTCTAGGCAGCAAAGAGAAGGCCATATCTCCGACAGGCCAATAAAAAGAAAAGATTAAGATGGCCAAAAGAACACAGACACTGGACAGAGGAAGATTGGAAAAAAGTGTTATGGATGGACGAATCTAAGTTTGAGGTGTTCGGATCACAAACAAGAATATTTGTGAGACGCAGACCAAATTAAAAGATGCGGGAGGAGTGCCTGACGCCATCTGTGGAGGCAATCATGGTGGAGGCAATGTGATGGTCTAGATGGTCTGGGGGTGCTTTGGTGGTGGTAAAGTGGGAGATTTGTATAGGGTAAAATGGATCTTGAAGAAGAAAAGCTCTCACTACACTGTTTGTAAAATGTTAAGGCCCCTTGGGCGTATATCCCAGAGGGGGTATAAAAGCTTTGTTCTGTCTTAAAACTTTTGAGGAACAGTGTAATGCTAGCCTAATTTCCTTTGAGTTCTGTGTTGCGCTGTTCCTCCCGTGCACGTAATAAATTCTGACTAGAACTCCCGACTCCAAAGCTTTTTTTTCCACCACACCCCAAACTTTTGAACGGTAGTGTATATTATACTCTCACTCAATACAGACAATGTATTGCCAGGAATGGGAGTATCGTGTAGCAGTTATCGTGTGCTCCATTACAATCACACTGATGTAACAGAACTTTTTAAAGCAATAATATATTCACACAACACACGTGTCTGTGTAATTCCTATCCAAATTAGGAAAACAGGCCCACAATATCCAGCATCTAGCACTGATGTCTGATGTCCATGTGCCTACAGGCTGTGAAATCTGGACTGCTGTGCTGCTAACACCAGTCCTGTGATACACAAAGCTTAAATACAAACACACCGCACTGAAGGGGATGTTGTTGGCACTCGTCTGGCTCTTCCACAGCTGCAGCAGTCCGTTCCTGTACTCCTGGTTGAACGGCCCAAAGTAGGACAGGAAGCCAGTGGCCAGGAGGACATCTCCAACCAGACACCTGATTTGACTCTGGAACAGTTTGCTACTCTCTGTCCTTCGGATCTGAAAAGGCAGAGGCAGAGAAAAAGGAGGAGTGGAGGTGCTCCCTGGGATTAGCATGAAAAAGTGGGGAAGTAATAAATCCCAGATTTGGTCTGGAACGCAATAATAGGATATTGGTGCAGTGGATTTATTGCCATTCTGTGCAGCAAATGCTTCAAGTGGTTGATTTGGGCTTCTTGCTGGGGCCGTGATGGCAGAGTGAGGCTTTTCTGTGGTATTGCCTGTAAGAGAATTTGATATGCTTGGTTTTTCAGTCAATCTAAGTAGTTGAAACTAAGTAACTGAAAATTCATAGGTCAATTGGTTTCTCTTTTAAGATTCTTTTTAGAGGGAAGATGTGGTCAAGTCAAAGATGTGCAATCATTTATTTGTGAAGAAAATAGGAAACTAATATCATTAAATTATATTACTGAAAATAAGTAATATTAAGCGTCTGCTGGATTACAGAAAGAAACAGATAATACTTCATGTCTCCTCTTCTCCTCACAGGGGAGCTTAGGTCAGTCTGGTCAGGTAGTGGGTGTGTGTCTCTCTCTCTTCCTCCTGCTCTTCTCTTGTTATCATCTCCTTCTCCTTCTTGAATGCTCTTCTCTTTGAATGTCCCTAGTTTTATAAGATTTCATTTCAACCAGTCACATTTTGGCAGCATGACACCATGAGAAGGGTGTGTGATAGAAATGTAACTTACAAGTGGAGGTCTTTGGAATTTGTCTAGGAGCCAACCAGAGGACAGGTACCCTGGACATCGTACTCATGCTCAAGTAATTAGTCACATCAGGGCCTCCTTCAAATTTTAGGGAACTGCATCAAAGTCTGTTTCCTGTACCAAACCAGATAGAATGTATTTTTCTATGGGAAATTCTATGCTAACAAATAATATCTTACATAAGACTTCTGGCTCACAAGTTGCTATGCAAATTGAGGAAACCCTGGACAACTTCAAAGCCACCCCTGGCCTCAAACAACTGTGTCTTACAATGTTATTACTCTTCCTAATTAACTATACATTTCATGAACTAAAATTATTTCAATAATTGTTTATAGTAACAAAGGATGCATACACTTAAGTATCACCCACACCTCTCCCCTTCCCCTCGTGAACAACACTCCTTACACAGCTGAGTCTCAGCATCATGTGTCAAACACCGTCCCCATTAACTCACAATCTCAAATCCTGTGCCAGTGATCTGTGTCAGGAGATTGTGCCGCACTGCTTGTACACTTCACAGAGCATGTTATTGGGACATACATAAAATTAGAAGCTCTCCATGTGATCCACCATAATGATTTAGGGGATCTATGAACATTGGGGATGTCCAGAGAAGGGCACAGCTAGGAGGGGGGCAGCCAGTTTGAGGGAGGACTGGTTCAGGTAGTACCTTTAGGTCTGTGGGTTCATCCTCTCTGTACAAACTAATGGAGATTGTCGTTGTGGAGAGGACGGATGGGAGACTGAGAAATTTTGAGCCAACACCTTCTCTGTTACGGTGAGTGGGGCAGGTTCACACTCACACTCACCGATCTCTCCTTGCACAGACACAGAGAGGATGGGCGGACTGAGGGCATCTGGAGCAGAGACACAGGGTGACAAGAGACACAAGAACATTTGACATTAACTTCAGTTACACTTTTGAAAGGGGATATTGTCAAGAAAGACACACACATGCTTGTATAACTTACATAGCAGACCCAGGAAGGAGGAAGGTCTCCACATCTTAAAAATAGGAATATATTTGCCCTGGTTGTGTCCCTCAGTACGAGTATTTCATTACAGGGTTCCTATTGCCAAAGCCATAACCTACTGTGAGACACTGACATTATGGTGCACGTTGTATGGATGTAAATCAACACATACTGTTAATAACATGTGACAAACTACACACACATACAAATTGCCATATTGCATCCTGTATGTGCAGATCTATATTGTCTTAGTTATAGTTGGCTAGAGACTTAACACTAGAACCACCATTTTGCAATTCAAAAGTAAATTTCTGTGTATGTGAATTTTTCCTGCATATTAGTTCTTATATGTTACTAAATATTTGAATTAAATGCATATATGGCATTTCAGCTGTAAACTTCTCAAACGTAATAAGCTATAAATACTTTCTTCTCAGACTGCCAGACCTGCAGTTTATGCGGTAGGCTATAGCCTACTGAATATAATATAGCTGATAATACGGCCCGTGTAATAACATTAGTCATTGTGAAAGTTATAATCATGTTTATCGGTGAAACACACCATTTTCTGCACATCATAGACCCCGTTCACACTTATTAGGCCGGCCCTGGGCCGCCTCAAATTTAGGCTGGCTTTTTTCAGACACCCTGTTCACACTTGCGCTTTTAGGAGGCCTAAGTGCGTCACATATGCGGGCGAAAAGCCGGCCTAAACGAAATGCATGCCGGGAAGTAAACAAATCTGCTCAAACAAACCAGTGACGCAGGACATTAGTTCTGCTTACAGGTGTATGCGATGTGTTTATAATCACAACTTATTAATATTGATTGGCTTAACCCTTTGCAGCCAAAGCTTTCTAAAATAATTAAAAATGTGCTGGTTCAATGGGGAATCTAATTCATATATTTCCCTTTTCAGATGTCTATCTTCGGTTCTGCAAGTTTAAAAGTGCTGTTATACAATTCACCCGAAAGCGAAGCACCTTTATTAGGACATCTGCATTAAATCACAAGAAATTGTGTTCATTAGTATGCAATCGTCTGCATCGAAAGCAGCCTCTGTGACGTGTCTATAGTTATATATCCTCAGACAGCAGCGCTGTGCACTTCCTGTGGTTTCTGTTTTAACTTCATCTTCATCCACATTGTAAACAGCGCTGTCATTTCTGCATCATCCCAGTTGTCACCTCTAACGCTGGCATTTGTGAATGTACAGCTCAGCTCAATATAATCGCATTTCGGATTGCATAGTAAATAGCTGGTTTCGTATTAAAATGCACTGATTTGAATGTAAACCTGCTTCGGTTAAATTTATATCGTTTTAATGCAACATTCGGAAAATTAATTAAAGTTATGGTCCCGTTCACAATTTCACAATGCAATTTCCACGTGTAAAATGCATACTGTTAAATTTCAGACCTCAATCATACTTAGTACAAGAACAAACAATAGCAAGTTTACCAGCTACACACTTTTATTTTAATCGACCGAGTAGTTTGAACTGTTTACATTATAACTCATGACTTAGCCTAGACTTTTATAATATATATAAAGATGTGAGCTAGCGAAATGTATCAGTACATTTAACGCTATAGATCGATATGACATTCAAACAATAGAGACAATACTGGGCCCTGGGCCAATAGAGACAATACTGGGCCCTGGGCCGGCCTAAATCTCAAGTGTGAACGGGGTCTTATATTCATTATCAGTATTTATTGTATTAGATTTGCACCTGTTATAGTTCTCGTCTGCCTTTCCTTGATTCAGCAAGTTTCTAACTTTCTTTGGAATTCAATCTTGAATATGTTGCAAACCCAATTCTCTGGAACAATGCCTTGATCAATCACCTGTTTGATCATGAATGCTAATTCTTCTGTATTAGGTTTATGGCTGGTGACAGGTTGACTATTGCACAGAATAATGCATACTCATGTGTTCATTCCATCCACGGAAGACAAAGTACATTTATCTTTTTGTCCACAAAATTGCCAAGCACGAAATAAGCATTTAATGGGACAAAATGTGAATGATGTGCACGGAATTATGAATGACAATAGTAATATAGGGCACTTTTTCGGAAGGGGGGGTGTGGGGGGTTTGACCTTTGACCTGAACTTGAGTTGAAGTCGGGGGGGCTTCCTAGGAGGTGGGGGGGCCCCTTCCTAGGGGGTGGGGGGTGCTTGTACCACGTCACAGAATAATTACCATATTGATGGATTCCGAAGGAATGTGCAGGGTGGTGGGGGTCTTCAACTGTTTTCAAACCCTCCAAAAGATTTGTCTTTAAGCCAGACTGATTCTTTAGTAAAATAGCTATTTTTCTCTATACGTGTGAAGCTCCAAAAGAGCGCTATGTATACCCTTCAGATTCTTTAGAAAACATAGATATTTTTCCCTACGCTAGTGAAGATCCAAAAGAGTTTTAGGGCCTCAACTTAGTTTTCTTTATTGTCACAAATGAGTAAAATGTTGTTGTTTTTTTATTTAAAGTTACGCATTTGTTTCTTTTATCTTACTTTGAAAACCTTTTTCAGCCAACTAATGTCATAAAGACGGAAAGTCTTTGTAAACAGTTATTTCTGATGTGTTTGAGATATTTGGTATTTGAAATTACGTACTAATCTAAGCAGATTCCCCCTGAGTATTTGTTATAAGCTCCCTGTTTGTATTCAGCATTGTGATTTATAATAATGCATTTGATTAAGGTTGAATAAATCCAAAACAATAAAATAAAATAAAATCTTGATCTTTGTTAAAATGAACCTTTGTCTTTAGCCTGTATTTTACTGATAAGTCAAATCCCGCTTAAAAATTGCTTGTACATCGGGCCCAAAAGCCAAATATGTCCACCAGTATAAAAACTGTGTTCATGTGATTTAAAATACATGTGCTGAATAAAACAACAAATCAATAAGATTTTATTAAACATGCTGTTAGAAGGCGATACACATGGCACCATACTTCTTGACAGACCAGAAAAACTGATGTGGTTGAGGCTGTACTTTTCATTTCAGGGGTAATGCAGACAGATGACGGGGTACGAGAGTCAGTGTCCTATGCTGTGGGATGTGTGACGGTGGTTCAACCCCCTTAAAGCCTGAGAAATCCTGTCCCCCAATTTGTGTAACGCACCAGATGATCACTAGTGTTGTATTTTGAATAATGTTCAACCAGGCTTAATAGCCCTGCCCGTTCATTAACTGTGTTGCCCTGAATTCAAGGTAACCATTAAGATGCTACTTATTCTTACAATTACTAATCTGTTAAATCTCAATCATTTAATTTTAAACCCCTCTTAGATGCAATCTTTACACTTTCAAGTTAGTGTATTTTTAATGTCACTATTTGGAAAGTTTAATTTGTCTTTAGTGCGCTCACAGACAGGCGGTGGTGGGTGGTCAGTTTAGTTATTATTGAAGTTATTTGTAATACAAATCAATACAAATGTAAAGTGAAATTAATCTTTTAAAGCACAAACATTTCATTTTATTTTCCTTTAGTTTACTGATCCTGTCTGGAAATGATAATACCTTAGTAAGGAAAAATAAAAACATCAAGACCTTGCAGTTCTCATGCGTTTCTGTACAGCCTTAACAGTGTCAATGCTGAGAATTCATACAACTATCTAACTAACTAGACAGACACCCTGCATTTGCACTGCTGTAATGTGACATTGTGCTGTCCGGTCGGCTCTGGAGGATCTGTGTCAGGGGGTTCAGATCAGAGAGGGGCTGTGAATGTACGGGCCGCATTTCTCGCAGCTTTTCAGGCGGCTCTCCACAGAGGCCGGAGCTTTTTTTTATTTTCTTAGCTGGACTCTCCACCCCCATCGATTTCTCCCCAGCACGGTCAGATCAGACCTTTTTAGCAAAACGTTGGATGACTCAGAGTGTACAGGAGTCAAGGAGGTCATTAAAACAATACTTCTTTAATTTGTATACAGGGACACATCGAACAGGTTGATGTGCATAACGTTTGTCTTTTTAACTACTTTACTTATTTTGAACGTTATTTGGGGTACGAGTTGTACAGTAAAGTGAAATCAGATTTAGCAGAGAGAGACACAAGCCGGTAAGAACATGTTTTTGTACAAGATAAGAATCAGAGAGATATCTATTTTATTAAATGCTTCTTTATTGTTAATAACATACACAAGGTGGGAAGGATGAAAATGATGCTACATCAGCTCAATGTATAGAATATTAATCTGAATTGTGCTGGTGCTGTTTCTGCTCACGTTTCAAAGATAATCAGTAAACTATTGGCCGGGTGACTGAGAATCTGCGATGCGTTTTAATTGGCTAGGGGGGCCCATCGTCTCAAATGTAAACAGAGCCGCTTCTTAAATTGAAAACAGACCCCACCTGTCATCAGTGCCGTTAGCTCCGCCCCCAAATATTTAAATTCTTCAAACCAAACTGTAACGTGATAGGCTATTTCTTCAGTGCCCTGTCAACTCCGCCCCCAAATATACTAATTCTTCACCGATCCGAGGTTACTAAAGACGTAGACATGTCCTCGCCACCCCCACTAGCTCAAAAAGCTCCAGACCGACATAACCCTTGTCCATTTGAAAGAGGTAACCGCTTTGGCCCTGTTGAAGAGGCAGCCTTGCGGATCTCGCTTAAGTAGAAGTATCTATGTTACTAAAGAATCGGGAGGGCTTTAATAGAGCTCTTTTGGAGCCTCACTCGCGTAGGGAAAAATAGCTATTCTACTAAATAAATCGGGAGGACTTAAATACAACTCTTTTGGATCTTCACTAGCGTAGGGGAAACATATCTATGTTTTCTAAAGTATCTGAAGGGTATACATAGTGCTCTTTTCGAGCTTCACATGTATAGAGAAAAGTAGCTATTTTACTAAAGAATCAGTCTGGCTTAAAGACAAATCTTTTGGAGGGTTTGAAAACAGTTGAAGACCCCCACCACCCTGCACATTCCTTCGGAATCCATCAATATGGTAATTATTCTGTGACGCGGTACAAGCACCCCCCCACCCCCTAGGAAGGAGCCCCCCCGAGTTCAACTCAAGTTAAGGTCAAAGGTCAAATCCCCCGCAGCCCCCCCTTCCGAAAGAGATGCATTTTAAATACTTTCGTCACCACATTGTCGACCTTCTGCAGCGCCTACAGACATTCATTGTACGCCAGTCGCCCCAGCACTGCGCGATTGTATCGCGGCTCTCATAATACCCCTGCTCAACCAATCAGCGCTTGCTGGACACACAGGACTGCTGAGACGTGCAACGCGTTGAGCTTTTGAAGGGGTGCACATTGGCTCCTCAGCGAGCTACACTTCTCCTCATCGCTACACAGAGACGCTTAATTGCATCTTCGCAGAAGCATAAATCAGGCTTTAACACACAGAGTCACTCACAGAGTCACTCACAATCTCTTTCGGGGAGGAATTTCAAGGGAGTTCGAGTCCAGTCGGCCTCTGCTCCTCTACTGTGAAGTAGAGCTTGTCAGTTTCGGAGGAGGCAGGATAGAGGTTACAGAGAGGTGGAGACATTTGAACACCCCTCATTGTCTCGCTACATCCCCTGTCTGGAGACAGGGCAGAACAGGGACACATCCTCAGTTTGTCAGCTTAAAAAAAAGAACAACGACTTAGAAACAGATCTCCACCATTGCTCTGTTACTAAATTGACTGAATGGTTTGACTAAGAGAACAGTGAAATGAAAATGGTGAGCAGCAGGGACAGCACTTTGTGGAAACTAGTTTCTATTGAAGACAAGAGATGCATTACTACCGCTTCATTGTCATGATTAAATCTTTCTAAAGATCTCTGAAACCACAGTCCCACCGCCTGCTCTCACACACCTTGCAGGCTTATCTGAAATGAATAAGCTTTACAATTCAGAGCCACCTCAGCTGTTGGTCTGGCTGTGAAGACCAATGTATGATTTTAGGTTGCCAAAGAATGATGGACCAGTTTTCTTAAAATATACATTAAAACAAGAAGAGCACTGAAATTAAACCTTAGAAAATTGAATTAATCAGCCTCCATATTGACACTGGGCAGTTTAGTGCATGTATTAGTACTACTGCTGTTGCATAGTTCTTTTGAAATTATACTGAATTACCAAATCATGGCAACTTTTCTCTGTCTCCATCTACACTGACGTTAATTACCTTACTCATAGTCTGCACAGTTTAGCGTGCATTAGGGGGCAAGCCAGGACAGTCCCACTGCAGGACACTGTGCCGGTCCAGAGAGGACAGGGTCAGGTTCCAGGGGTGGGCCACAGGGATGGACTGGGACTGAAAACAGGCCTTGGACTTTGACCGAGACCGGCACACCACAACCGGTCTGTGGATGCTTCACATCGCTGACGCACACGTTCACACACCAGTACTATTTTCAGAGCACTACAGAACACACACACACACTCGGTAAACTGTTATAAGAGTTGAACAACATCCCATCTTTATCTGAAGCCTAGTATAAAACAGGGATGGTATAACAGCTAGAACACTCACTGAGCCACAGAACAGTGTCTGGCAGGCTTTCATGAAGGGCTGGCTGGCTTCACTCGGTCATAGCAGACAGCTCTACCACAGTTCACAGAGCTGACGGCACAACTACAGACAGCACAGTGGACCAGGAAACATAGACACCAGAAACTCAAGTTACAGAAAAAACTGCTCCTCCAATAAGGTAGGACATATTTCTCAGCAGCTCACACTTCTCTGCAGTTCACCATGTCATTATTCAGGGTCATTCAAATGTGCTTCTCAGAGGTGTCAGAATGAAGGCCTCTAGGTGTTCTTGCAAGAAAGCTTCTCTTAGAGGTAGAGAAACTTTGCTCACAAGCTACCTGGGTGACTAAGAGGGAGAAACTTATATCCAATGCCAATGATAGGATATGCATCAGTCAGCAAGTTGTACGGTCTCAGCATCTGGTAACAACACAGTGGACACTCTTTGCAGGATGAGCAGCTTTTATTTAGAATTTCCACCTCATTTTCTTCTTCATCAGGTCCATCCTCCACTGTCCTGGTCATGTATTGCTCCAATCCTGAGGTTTTCAGTCTTTTCCACTTTTCAGCGAGGCTCCTCAGCTCACACTGCACATTGTTGATAGATGCTCTGCTGTCAATCATAAGCAATCATTTGCCGAGATCTTGAAGGGTTGTCTGGGCAGACCACTGGATAGGACTTGGGCAAAGTTTCTGGGGTCCTGAAGGGCTAGGTCAGCATATAGAGTTCCATAAATTAGAAATCGCCTGTGGATACTCTGACTGTATCCATGAGTTGATTGTGGACTTTATAGGCACTCTCTGCTTCTGTCAAAGCCTCATCTTGTGCCATGTCTCCAGGCTTGTTTTTCTGTGGCAAAGTTTTTCTCCTCCAGCTCTGCCTCCTCATCCTGTTCTTGTATCTTATGATTTGCACACTTAACAGATGTGTCAGTAGCTGCCTTAATGGTGTCAAAGTCTCTTGCAATGCCTTTCAGTTTTTCCAGTGCAGCCACAACCACAAAGACCTTCTTCAAAGCACTATCTTTAGCCCACCAGAATGTCTCTCCGATTGGAGAGAGGCGTCTGTGTCGCGTGTCCGGGCTGTGCTTCTCCCACACATTCCTTCATGAATCCTACCAAAGGATGAACACAGCAAGGTCGGTCAGGAGAGCAAACAGTGAACTACTTGCTATGACGATTTCAGTTGTTTCAGCCAAATCCAGATGAAGGATGTGTGCATAGCACCACACATGCACATGATTGGGGGACTTTGAGGACAACTGAGCAGAGATGCCTTTATATTTACCTTGTATATTGGAAGCTCCATCCATAGCATTACCAATGCACTTGCTCATGTCCAATTTTAGTTTTTCCACGACTACTACTGTCAGCAACTTGACAAAATACTGTGCAGTGGATGCCTCATACTTTACAACAGCCACAAGCCTCTCACGTATGACATCCGTCACATACCTCACAATGACAGAGCACTGGTTGTCCTGAGTTGTGCCGATCTGGACAGAGAACATTCCAGCATCCTCAATTTCACTTGACGTGGTCTCCTGGATAATGCATTGAATTGTGCTAATGACTGTATTGACAGTATTTGTAGCATTTTTGTGCTTAAAGAACCTCTGACTCTTGCCCCAGACTGGTGTAGTTTCCTACTTTTCTCAATGCATTCAGCGAGATGTTGTTTCAAGCAGGCGTCATACTTTCCAAGTAGTATTATCATCTCTAAAAAAGTACCATGATCACCACTGGTGTCCTCTAAAGTATATGCAGCCTCTGACTGAATCCCCCTCTAACTAACAGCCCCTTCTTACCAATGACTTTCTACATCAATGACACGCTCCAGCACTATACGCCTCAGCACTGCTTCTACACATTGACAGCCCCTCTATTTGATCAAATTAATCAATTAGTAATTATTAATATTATTAACCTTTACTGGGCTGGAGAAAAGTAGCTTAGCACTAAAATTCAGTTGAAATTCCTAGTTGTTTTAACTACAGATTATAAATATAACAATAGTGGAAACAATAGCTTATAGTCAGGCTGAATCATGATGAATTTAATTAATAAAAGTGTATTACACATTCTCCACTTAAATAGTGCCATATAAGTAAATTACACATGCATTCATATTTTAGCTGAAGTTGCTCTGAATCCATAGCTACCAAGAACATTGCGGTTCATAACAAAAGCGTGTCATTTATAAACTGAAATGTAAAATTCTCTCAATTAAGTTCAATTTTGCTTTATTGGCATGCCAAAGCATTATACATAATACACAATATTTAAATACTACATAATACATATAAATGTATCGCCCCTCCCTTCACACAGCCCAATTATTAACAGAACAGGTCCCTTCCCACCTCCGCCTTTTCTTTTGATCATCTCAGACAAATATCAGTTACGCAGCTTAAAAAAAAAACATCATATCACAAAT
This sequence comes from Amia ocellicauda, assembly GCF_036373705.1. Classification (NCBI taxonomy): domain Eukaryota; kingdom Metazoa; phylum Chordata; class Actinopteri; order Amiiformes; family Amiidae; genus Amia; species Amia ocellicauda. The sequence goes on along the minus strand of NC_089851.1, from coordinate 59,011,607 downwards.
TGTTTCCCTATGAATTCATACTTAGTAATAGATTTAGAATTGGGTGAATCTGCCCAAAATTGGGGCTTCACAATTAACAGTGTCAGGGGGTCTCTGAAGGAAAGCGGTGGGGCTACGGGCCAGTCCTGGGACCGCTTGCACAAAAGGTCTTAAATGCTTTTTGACATTTTACTTGGATCTTAGACTTAAATTTAAGCCAAATATAAATAGGCCTGTTGCACAAAAATAGTTTGGCCTTAAATTTAAGTAATTTGTTAAGCCTTGCCTATACCAGGCATAAATGGGAAAAAGGTATGTCTTGCTATATAAACTGACATGAAAGCAACATGGCAGCACATATGCCAGTTCAATTTGAATTTTTAAGGGGCATCTATCTCATAGAGGAAAAATATTTAAGGACAAGTGTAGACAAATTGGTAGTTTGACCCTCTGTGCCAGCCATACCATGATTACGTTCTAACACACTGGCGTGTGCACGTCACAGAAATACATACCTAATGCCGTTATGCATGCTTGCACCTTGGTCTGGTGGTTAATAAAGGTTACCTACTGTTCTCCAATACAAGTGCCTCCACTCGAAAAAATAGCAGTTTTATTTCAGTTCCATATGCCATGTGTGAGAGAGGAAAAAATAAGCATTATTACTTGAAAGCCTTTATGGAAGCACGAGGCCCTGCTCCTTTCCCCGGCTAGATCTTAGAGGGTTTATTCCATTTCTCAAAGGTTTAATTCTGCATTCTGCCTAACAAGATGTTAGAAACACACCATCGACCCTTCAAAGCCAATAGATGAAGCGTGTGTCCACTCCCCACCGACTGACCAGAGAGATCTTGGTCTTCTGCCCCCACTGACCCTCCTCTTTCCAGACACCCCATGAATGTAGCATTGTGTGAAATTACCCCCCCGGGCAATTTCCCCATCACTCCCCCTAATTTGTCCTCAAGTTTGAAAACAATTCTGAAATTAAATCTCTTTCAAGACTGCCACGGAGGAGAAAATGGAAACCTCTGCATTTAAAAGCTATACCTGATTTGACTTGTGACTTTTTACAGGAAGAGAAACGACTTACTGGGAGGTGTGTGGCTGTACATCTGTACCAGGGCGGTTTCTCACTGGGCACAGAGCTGGCCAATTCACTTTGGACGAAACTTGATTAAATGACCTACAAGCAATAAGGATTATGGTCATACAAACTTGGCAGACAGTCATAAGGAAGTTTACAAACGAGAGGAGGCCATTCGACCCATCATGTTCATTTGGTGTCCATTAATAACTGAGTGATACAAGGATCCTATCCAGTCTGACTTTAAATGTTCCCAACTTTTCAGCTTCTACCACATCGCTGGGGAGTTTTTTCCAGATTGTGACAACTCTCTGTGTGAAGAAGTGTCTCCTTTTTTCCGTTTTGAATGCCTTGAAGCCCAATTTCCATTTGTGTCCCCGGTTGTGTGTGTCCCTGCAGATCTGGAAAAGCTCCTCTGCTTTGATGTGGTCAATGCCTTTCATGATTTTGAAGACTTGGACCAAGTCCCCATGTAGTCTCCTCTGTTCCAGGGTGAAAAGGTTCAGTTCCCTCAGTCTCTCAGTTGGACATTCCCTTCAGACCTGGAATAAGTCTGGTTGCTCTCCTCTGAACTGCCTCTAGAGCAGCAATATCTTTCTTGAAGTGTGGAGCCCAGAATTGTACACAGTATCCAGATGAGCTCTAACTAGTGCATTGTACAGTCTGAACATTACTGCCCTTGTTCTCAATTCTACACTTTTGACAATATATCCTAACAAGCTGTTTGCCTTTTTTATTGCTTCCCCGCATTGTTTGGATGGAGAAAGTGAGGAGTCCACTTTCAATCTACACACGTTTGACTACAAAACGTCAGTACAACGAAATCATGAGTGCTCCTACCATAGCAATACTATACAATCCCAGGCTCTCTCAGCGCTACACAAGCCCAGGTCCAGCGCAGTTTCAGGACATGAAGCGGCAGCAGCAGCTTTAGAGACCCATCAGACCCGCACACAGAGCCGCTGTTTCCAGCGCAGGGGCTGATGGGATTGCTCTGGTGAGCTGCGGTGCTGTGACATGACGTCACTAAATGCCCCTCGAGTGCCAGGCTAATGAATGTGCAGAATAAAACAACATGCCGAGTGAGCCGTCTGTGCACTTTCTTATGTGTCTGTAATGGGAAGAAATAACCACTGTAATCTGTCGCACTTTGTGTTCATTATTATTTGAGTCTATCGGTCCCTCAATACAGAGCCTCTGCATCAGCAGCACTGCGGACCGATGCCAGTGGCTGTTTATTGAAGCTGGGCTTTTATCGCAGTTTGTCAATATGTATTGATTATTACATATGGAGAAGCCAATCAGAAATCAAACTTTGGTGTTCAGTTTCATTGCATTCATATTATTCACTGCATATCATTCTGGTACCATAGTAATAAAGATACTCAGTCGAGGACACTTTATAAGATATTTTTTCTCTCCTCTATGTGGCGCTGCAGGTTAAACATTCTCAGTCTTGGAGTGGCGGCACCAGAGCAGCACTGGGCCCCCAAACAGTGTGGCTTGAAACCTAGATAGAGCCAATCATTTTAACCTTTTGACTTGTCCATTATAACTCCAATTAAATCATTAATATATAACTATTTTAATAATCATTATTGTAATTATCGCTTCACTGCACCGGCTCTTTTCATGTTGTATTACAGCTCGGGCAGTGCTCTGTTCACACAATCTCTCTCTCTCTCTCTCTCTCGTTGTGGGGGTGACTCACGAGAGGTTTATAGACTGTTTTATTCTTTGTTCATGTTTGATTTTAAATAGTTCTAATTGTTCCTTTGTTAGGTTATTGTGGTGGTCTTTTTTGGGCCATTATGGCCCAAAGCGGAGGGGATCCTGTAGACACGGGGTGAGGATCAATACAGAGGAGTATGTCTCTGTGCAGGAGTGTGTTCTTGCTGTGGGGAAGGTAGTTGGGTGTAAGCATGTGTGGCACTATGTGTGCTGAACTTAATGAAAAACATTGCACCCCCATAGTACAGGCCTTTAAATTGGGATAATACAATAGACTGCGTTGTTATAGCTTCCGACCAGCAGGTGGCGAGCGTTATGTCTTCTTTCACTGAAATGCGTCAGTAACGCAATAGTAAACAAGTCCAAAGAAGACGCAAGATAGAACTGCAGTCTGAATAAGTAAAATAATACCCTTTTTCTGTGTTTTACAGAAACAATAAATGTGTTGCACCGGGATGGACTCCGTTCTCTTAATTCTATAAATGCAACATAATATGGCGAGCCAGCCAGGAGAAGTAAATTAGAAGAAAGACTACTTCTCACTCAGAGACGATAACACCACGAGGAAGGGGACCTGCTTCTATATAATAGATTAAAAAAAAAGTCCCACTAGAAGAAACAAAAATAATAATAACAACCAAAAAAAAAAAAAAAAAAAAAAAAATGGAGCATTTGCAAGATGAAGTGAGTGAAATTCTACCACAGCTGGAGAAAACTAATCTTATTGAAATTTGTCGATACCTAAAGTGCCCAGAAAAAAGTGATGCAGTTTTCTTCACTAAAACCAGACGAGCTCTTATTAGGATGGCAGAGAAAGTTTTGGAGGAGATTGAGGACAAGCAGGAGGAGGAAGAGGTCTGCCAGTTTCTGAAACACCTCCTGGCATTCATCAAGGGGAGGAAGCAGGGTGTCATGGATGTAGGACCACCACCAGAAGAACTCACCCAGATGAAAGATTTACAGGACAAATACCTCCAATTACAGCAATCTTAAGAACAGGCTCACAAGACTTTAGCAGAAGAGATCAAAGCACTAGGAGATAAAATGAGAGCAAACGGCAACAGGGTGATGAAAGTGGAGGAAATATCAATGCCACTACCAGCCGCTGTGCCAGAAGTGACTCTTCGGAGGGAGTTCAGAATCTGTGGACAGATTGGAGCAGGAGGGCAGAAGGACAAGCTGTCCTATGCAAGCCTGGTCCACCAGATTGAAGCAGGACTCCGAAAGGGACATTCAGAAGTCGAGATCATTGAGGCAGTTATTCGTGCAGTCAGCCCTGGACTTCATCTCAGAGATATGTTGGAGATCAAGAGTGGACTTACTCTCTTGCACATTGAAAACCATACTCAAAGGACACTACAAGGAAGACAGCTCATCTGATTTATTCCACAAGCTGATGAATATATCCCAGGAGCCCAGAGAGTCAGCTCAGAACTTTATATTCAGAGCAATTGAGTTAAAAGAGAAGTTGCGGTGGAAGTCAACCGACAAAGAGACTGAAGATCAGTCTAACCAAACAGAGATACCTTTCATTGGCTGGATTGAGGTGAGATTTCAGTTGGACTGTGATCTAACTGTGACAGAGACACGTACAGTTCCAATTTTAGTATCAAGTGACTCAAATGTGGCTGAAGATCCAATTATTGGTTTCAATGTAATTGAAGAGATAGTAAACCGAGGGAAGGGGGCAACAAAAACAACAACTGATGTTATCCAGATGATGAGTGCAGCGTTTTCTGTACCAGTGAAGACCGCTGAATCCATGTTGAGGCTCATGCAGACCCAAGATGTAAGACATGATGCAGGCATTGCGAGAACAGGACGCAAGAGAGTAGTTCTGCCAGCAGACCAGATTACCCCTGTCCATGCCCGTGCACATGTAGGAGCGCTGTATAAAGACCAAGAGATGCTCTTTGTCCCATCTGAGCTGTGTCCACTTCCAGAAGGCCTCCTCATCAGTGAAGCATTGGTGGCTGTTCGGGAGGTGAGTCCTATCTATGTGCCTGTCCCCATTGCAAATACCACAAAGCATGACATCATACTAGACCAGCACATTATCCTGGGCCACCTACAAACAGTGAAAGCAGTGTATCCAGCAGCAGTGGTACCAGCAAATGATCAGGAACAACAGCAAGAACAAACATGCAACCACTCTGACAATTTGTTTAAGCCTGAAGAAGCAAAATTGAAGGAGCAGGCTGATGTCAGTAGCGGAAGCACTCAGAAGTGGGACCCTCCTGTGAATTTGGACCACTTAAGTGAGGCTCAACAACAAGCGGTTAGACAGATGTTGAGAGATGAGTGTAATGCTTTTGCCTTTGATGACAACAATATTGGTTGCATTCCATCCCTTAACATTCATATTACACTTAAGGACACCATACCTGTTCAGAAAACCTACATGTCAATTCCAAAGTCTCTCCACCAAGAAGTAAAAGAGTATATACAGGATCTGCTCAACCGGGGGTGATTGCCTGTTAAAGCCACCTGTCCTGGGATACCCGGACTTCACACAGCCATTTGTGTTACACTGTGATGCATCACAGGAAGGACTTGGAGCGGTGTTATAACAAAGGCAGTGAGGTAAGATGGTAGTAATTGCATATGGCTCAAGAACACTAACACTGCCAGAGAAAAACTACCATATGCACTCAGGAAAATTATAATTTGTAGCCTTAAAATGGTCTGTTTGTGAGCGATTTAGGGATTATCTGTACCATGCACCATCATTTGTGTTATACACAGACAATAACCCTCTCACCTATGTCCTCACAACAGCCAAATTAAATGCAACAGGCCACCGGTGGGTAGCACAGCTTGCGGATTTCAACTTTACCATCAAATACCGCCCTGGCAAGTCTAATGCTGATGCAGATGGCCTGTCCCGGATGCCATTGGACATAGACAGTTACATGAACCAGTGCACTGAGGAAATACAACAGGATATAATCAGCTCTTCAATGCTTGGAGTATTGGTAGAGCTGTAAAAACCATCGCAGGGGATAGGGACAGTCTTTATGAATGTGTTGGAACTGGTGCAAGACACACATTCCAGTACAATTGCTGGTCCTCTAACAACTGGACAGATCAGAAAGGCACAAGAGAGTGACCCCATCACTGGGAGAGTCTTGAAATACAAATCAAGGAGCCAGCATCCACCCATAGACAGGCAGAAAACTGAACATCCTGATGTCAATGTATTACTGAGACAGTGGACTAAGCTGTATGTGGACAAAGATGGAGTGTTATTCAGGAAAACATCTGGATGGGACCAACTAATCTTGCCCAAAGGATAGCACCCACTTGTGTTTGAGGAGTTACACCAGAAGATGGGACACCTTGGTTGCGAAAGAACACTAACTTTGATCAGGGACAGATTCTATTGGCCACGGATGCAGAATGATGTTGAACATTTTGTGACCAAAGTTTGCGAGTGCCTGAAAAAGAAAAAACCTAACAAGCCCACAAGAGCCCCATTATATACCATCACCACAACCTATCCATTTGAAATGGTGTCCATTGATTTCCTACATTTGGAGCCATGTAAACAGGGGTATGAATACATCCTGGTGGTTATGGACCATTATACGCGGTTCGCACAAGCGTATGCCACCAAAAACAAAGCTGCCAAGACTGTAGCAGAAAAGATTTTCAATGACTTTGCACTCAAATTTGGTTTTCCAAGTAAGATCCACCACGACATGTGGAAGGAATTTGAAAATCAAATGTTTGCAAGATTGCAAGAGCTCTCTGGGGTGCATAACTCTCACACAACACCATACCATCCCCAGGGAAACCCCAGGTTGAGAGATCCAACAGGACGCTATTAGCCATGTTGAGGACTAAGAGAAAAGGAGAAGGCAGACTGGAAAAGTTCCTTGGGTAAGGTCATTCATGCCTACAATTGTACACGCAGTGAGGCTACCGGATACTCACCATCCCCAAGACTCCCAATTGACCTCCTTTTCAATCTCAATGCTGAAGGAAAACAGAAAACCTATGAAGACTATGAAGACCAGGGGAAAAGTATACTATGATAGAAGAGTCCATGGCAATGACTTACAGGCTGGTGGCCGAGTGCTCATCCGCAACCTGACTGAAAGAGGGAGACCGGGGAAGATCCGGTCATACTGGGAAGATAAGGTTCACATAGTGGTACAGAGGAAATGCAAGGAAAGTCCTGTCTATGAGGTAAGACCAGAGAGTGGTGAAGGTAGAAGTCGTGTGATTCACAGGAATCTGTTGCTGCCATGTGATCACTTACCACTGGAAAAACCTGAAAAGACTTCATGCCAGATTAAAACAAAGAGAAATGGTTCTTTGCAAAACAACAAGAACAAAAAGAAAGTTATGAGAGAACCAGAGCCTCAATTGGACTCCGAGAGTGACTCAGGGGAAGACTATCAACTGACATACAGGTTGAGGCTACACAGAGACAGGAACCTCAAGACTGGGAACTCAGTCCTAAACCCTCAGACTCGAGCCTTCCAACCCCAAGCCACACAGCAGTCCCGTGAACACTTGCCGTCAGCTGATGAACATGGAAGTATGCTGCTTCATGAGGATCTGCAGTTGAACAGTTACAGTGAGTGTGAGGATCAGGTTCACCATGTAAGTTCCGAAGCAGAACATTCATCTGCTGAAGAGAGCCAAAACTCAGCACAGCCACTCAGACTGTATCCACAGAGAGAGAGACGCCAACCAAGAATGTTGACTTATGGAACCTTAGGACAACCTTCTATTGTACAGAGAGACTTGACAGTGAAGGGCATGCAAACAACACATTTGTCTGGTGGTTACGGCTTTTGGAGGCCATGGAACACAATGGACATACAGCCTGTTTATTAGTGCGTTACATTGAATATTGTACATTGTTACTATGGACATTAGAATGTGTTTACCTGTAAATTATGGTAAATATGTGTTTATATTTCTTGATTAATACATGAGGACAGTATATCAATGTCTGCTGAAAGGGAAAAAGTATTATCAGACTAAGGTAAACTATGCCGTAAGATTGAGTGTGGTTACAGAAAAGAGTAATGGTAATAAGGGAAGAGAAAAAAACTGGTTAGAGTGAACAATTGTTCTAAAACCCTCAGGTGAAAAGTGACAATTACAGTAGCAAAATAAATATGGTTTAAGCTTAGAGTGCACAATGAGCTTTTCCATAGCCCTTGGTAGACCGTAAGGAGTGTCACTACCAAGCTAATGTCATAGTCCTGTGAATATATAGATTTCGTTTTTTTTAAGAAAACCTACTTCTAACTAGCCAGTTATAAAAAAAAAAAACGAGCAGACAAAATGTGTTAGCCTTCTGGAAGGGTAAATGTCAGGTGACATTAAAAAGTTTGAGGGGGAGAGTATGGCACTATGTGTGCCTTAACTTAACTTAACGAAAAACATTGCACCCATAGTACAGGCCTTTAAATTGGGATAATACAATACACTGCGTTGTTATAGCTTCCGACCAGCAGGTGGCGAGCATTATGTCTTCTTTCATTGAAATGCGTCAGTAACGCAATAGTAAACAAGTCCAAAGAAGACGCAAGATAGAACTGCAGTCTGAATAAGTAAAATAATACCCTTTTTCTGTGTTTTACAGAGACAATAAATGTGTTGCACCGGGATGGACTCCGTTCTCTTCATTCTATAAATGCAACACATGTCAAGTCCGCGTCCTGTATGAATCGGCCAGTGGTTATATTTTTAGGTAGCGAAATGCTGGTGAATAGACTGGTGGAAGAAGGCGTTATTATGTGTGACATTTTTTTTCCCCGTTTTGCCACTTGCTTCACCTGTAAGTAGGATCACCATTTCTAACGTCCCTCCTTTTATGAGGAATGCGGTTCTGGAGCAGGAGTTGCTTCGATATGGTAAATTAATGTCCCCGATCAAGCGCCAAAACTTTTCCGAGGCAAGTATCATTGATATGCATGACCCGAACATGGTGATAAACACTGTGATGAAATGTAGTGTGGATGGCAGTGTTTATAATGTGTTTGTAACCTCTGAGAAATGTTTTGTTTGTGGTAAAGTGCGGCACATGAAGAGGATGTGTCCTGACAGGAATCATGAGGGCTTGGCAAGGGAGAATGTTGCTGCCATGGACGGCGGGGTTGAGGAGACTGAGCCCCAGGAACGGCAGGAGGGGGGCGGCCGCTCAGTTGAGTTTTTGTAAACCAGCCCTGTTCTGAGGGCAGCGCTGCCCCAGGGGCAGAACAGGATGACGCGCCTGATTGGTTACTATGCCTTTAGAAGGCGGGTCGTAGATCACGCGTTTGATTGGGTTGTTTAATTGTTCTTGGATGCGGGACTTGGCTCTGAGGTGGATTTATTTTGAAGTAAAAAAACGCGAAAAGATTAGTGGAATTAGCAAATGTTACCCTACCAGGCTGTAATCTTAATCATGAAATGTAAGTACAATATATACCGTTTTATATATTTACATTTTGCATAGCATTACTGAGATTAACAAGAATAATTAATATGTATATGTATTGTATATACCCACTGGCACAGGCATGGCTGGAGTCCCATATGTTGCTCAGGCAGCATAAAAAGCAATCCAAAAAAACAAACCCATACTGCAAAAGGCAATCCAAATCCACAGAAATGCAGTACAAAAGCAGTTAAACAACCCAAACAAAACTTGGGTAAAAAAGAACCCCAATTTGGAAGTGTTTTCCACAAAGAGAGCAGTGTGCTGAAACACACTGCCTCCTCTCACAAACTCGCCAAACCGGTATGGTCACTCCCGCAATCAAGCACAAGGTGCGTTCAGGACAGTGTGGCCACAAGCCGAGAGGCCTGGCTGCATGATGTCTCTTAAAGGCAGGCGGGTATTGATGCAACTTCCAGCAAAAAAAAAAAAATGGAGGGAAAAATATCAGTACAGGAAAGGGTGTTGAAAGTAGCTGGGTAGGTGTAGAATACTTCAATTATATCTCCTCCAGACAGAAAGAGAGTAATAAGAGCTATGATGAAGTTACCCAGGAGATGTAAAAAGCTTGCAGCACCTGGTATTTCCAGGAGGTCTCCCATCCAAGTACTGACCAGGTCCTGCCCTGTTTAGCTTCCGAGATCTGACGAGATCAGGTGCATTCAGTACGGTGTGGCCGCAAGATGAGAGGCCTGGCCTCATTATGTCTCTTAAAGGCAGGCGGGCATTGATGCAACTTCCAGCAAAAAAAAAAAAAAAAAAAAATGGAGGGAGAAATTTCAGTACAGGAAAGGGTGTTGAAAGTAGCCGGGTAGGTGTAGAACACTTCATTTATATCTCCTCCAGACAGAAAGAGTAATAAGAGCTATGATGAAGTTACCCAGGAGACATAAAAATCTTGCAGCACCTGGTATTTCAAGGAGGTCTCCCATCCAAGTACTGACCAGGTCCTGCCCTGTTGAGCTTCCGAGATCGGACGAGATCGGGCATGTTTTTTTTTTTTTTTTTTTCTTTGTTTTTTTTTTTCTTTTTTTTTTGATCTCAGATTGTGCTGAACAACGGATCATTTTGTCGTTCACGTGCATAAAACAGCAAATTGTCATCATCGATCACAGGTAAATGTAAACCAAAAGCAATACTTAGAAAGTATAGAACAGACAGGAGTATCAAGAAAATCATACAGAAAGAATCAGATCATCACCCATCAGTTTTACGATTACATTATTATATAAAAATATCTCTTTGAAACGAGTCATGGCCCTCTCATCCCTCTTACAAAACGAATACACTGAATAGATATCCCGTTTCAGACTCAGTGTGAATAGGTGAACTACATCCAGTGTTTCACCACTAAACAGAGATCGATTTCGCCTCTTGTAAACTGCATGTCGAGCATGACTAAGAAGAAAGTTAATGAATTCCACATTGACTTTGGGGAATACCCCGTGTAACCCAAATAAGAAAAGAGAATCCCAGGACACCGAGTGAAGGTCTTGTTGAATCTCCACATCAGCAAACCCATAGAACCCCTCTAACAACTGGTGTAGATAAATCCCCAACCCCTTCAACTCTGCACACTGTACAAAAAAGTGCATAATGCCTTCCACCCGCTGCTGACACACTGAGCACAAACTAGTGTCTGCAAGATGCAACTTATGGAGAAGCCACTGTGAAAATATGCAGTTGTGCCGCAACCTAAAGTTGAGATCCTCACAGTCAGGGGAATTAAAAGCAATACGTAAGTTCCTCCATAAGTAGGAAACAGACATGGTCGGGCACCTCCTCTGCCAAAGCAATTCAGACTCTGGCCGGACAAAAACGGCACGCAAGAGGGTCAGATAAAACAACTGTGTCACACAATCAAGAAAGGGGACAGGAAACAAAATAAATTGCGGGACAGACCTTGTGGGACAAAGGATAGTGTTACACCCCTCATTAATTACTCTTATCCAACTCTCAGGAAGAGCACGCTTAATGGTATCATACTCCACAGCCACGATTCTAAAAGGCACATCCTCATTCTTCTCCCAAACTGAGTCTGCAATGGCCTGAGTGGGCAAAAACCCCTCCCAAACCACATACATGATATCCTGCACCCGAAGCACCCCCGCCTCCACAAAACACTGCACATAAAGGGACTTGCCACCTGATTGAAGCAAAGGGTTAAGAAAGAGTGGCTGATTAAGAATCTGCTCCCTACTATCAGGACTAAAAGACAGAGATGGCAAGAATTCGGCCCATGATAGCAACACTTCCTGATAAAACTGGGGAATACCCCGCAGCATAGAAGGTCGAAGACACATACACAAAATACTCTCACCCATCCCCAACCCCCCCCATTTATTAAAATAGTGCAGCAGAAACCCTTTCCACACACTACAATTCCCCCGGTCTAAAAAACGCTTCAGTACTACAATGCAAAAGCTCTTCTTCTTTAATGGCAGGTCTGCAAGCATCAACCCCCCCCTACGAACTTCCCCAATCATGGTGTCATAGCCAATTTTCGCCGGCTTACCCTCCCACAAAAACCTGCCCACTAAGCTTTTCACCTGCATCTCAACCCACTGAGGAAGCTCCATCACATTCAGCAAAAACCAGAGCCGGGAGAGCAACAGGCTATTAATAACCAGAACTCGACCTTTTAAAGTTAAAACTCTGCAAGACCAGAGATTTAAAATCGCCACTAATTTCTGGATCCTGCCCCGCCAGTTCAACTCCACAACCACCTCCTCCTCCAACCCAATGTACACTCCCAAAATCTGTAGCGCATCCCCCACCACCTTAAAAGGAATAGAAAGAGTAGACATTGCAACACTCGGATGAATGGCCAAAATTTCTGATTTGCCTACATTCACCTTTGCCCCTGAAGCTGAGCAGTACATATCAAACACTGCCATCACTGTGGGAACACAAGTCAAACTAGAGAGCGTGAGAGTTGTATCGTCTGCATGTTGATAAAGAAGAGACTGAGTTATGCAATCAGGGATAGCAATACCCACAATCTCCCTATTCTGCTGTAAGGCCAAACTCAAAGGCTCCACCACCAGAGAATAAAGCAAAGCAGATAAAGGGCAACCCTGTCTTACCGACCTCTCCACTGGAAAAAAGTCTGTCAGGTACCCGTTGCATTTAACCCGGCTATAAATACCTGTGTAAAAAATCCCAACCCAAGAAATAAAATGCTTACCAAACCCAAACCGCTGAAGCACCTCAAGAAGATAATCATGCTCTACCCTATCAAAAGCCTTCTCTTGATCGATCTTCAAGATATAGCCCTCCTGCTGCTCCTCCTTCAAATAAGGGACAGGACAGGCTGCTCTCCACGAGTCTCTCAATCCCCTCATTAAAATCCACCTCTTTCAAAAGTTGATTATTAAAACACCAAAGCCCAGGCCCCTTCTGCAATTTACAAAAATTAAGCTCAAAGGAAAAGAAAGCATGGTCACTGAAAGAAGTGTACCCATAAGAGACTTTCCCTATATTGCTCAAAAAAGAGCCATGACAGAGTCCAAAATCAATACGACTCTGCTTTAAAACATTTTGAACGATCTGTCTCCGAGAGAACTCTCTCTTGAATACATTCCTGCTACGCCAGAAATCAATGAACCCACTTTCGAAAAGCAACTGGCCCAACCGATCCCTGGAACAATCCAATCTACTCATAGATACATTAAAATCCCACACCACCAGTACATTATCTCTTAACAAATGTTTCCCCAACCCCTCAAAAAAGGCAAAACGATCTCTCTGCTCATTAGGACAATAAACAGTCAACAACTCAAAACTAAATCCTTGAGTAGAAACAAGCAACTTCAAAAACCTCCCTTCTGAATCACCTTCAACCCTTGAAACTGTCCCTGGAAAGCAAGATCTCACTAATACTGCCACCCCCCTCCTATGGTTAATGAAATTACTAAAAAATATCTGCCCATCCCACAAATGCTGAAAGCTCCGAACCAAATCATCGTCCCAAAAGGTTTCCTGCAAACAAACCATATCCGTTTTACGGACAGTAGAAAACAGCTTCTGTAACTTGCCCAAGTCACGCAACCCATTCATGTTGAGTGAAAGACAAGAAACCATAATGAAAACAAAAAAACAAAGTCCACAATTCAAACCCATCATCAAGCTTCCTCTTCTTGCAAAACCTCAAATCCACCCCTTTCAACTTTACTTGCCTGCAAAAGCTTGACCTGCTTGGTCTTGTGCTTAACCCTGGAAGTAATATTTTTCAGACAGGGCTTGACCACGACCCTCTTCCTTTTCGGCAACAATTGCAAGCATGTTCCTGACTGACCCCCTTGATGTACCACACCACTCTCAGCTGCCATCCATAGATTCACAGTGGCAGTACATGGGCTTTTTGCGACACCCCAAACATGATGGGGCAGTGCAGCGTCGAACAGAATGGCCCTGTACCCCACAATCAAAGCAAATAAAGGAAGGGCAATTCTTCATCAAGTGGTCAGGGGACAAACAGAGGGAGCAAATTTTATGCTGGTTATTATGCAGAACCCGGAAGTGTCTAAGTCCCTCAGCAGTCATGAACTTGGCACTATAGGGAAGGGATGAAACATATAAAACAAATACAAAATAAATAAAACTACAATTTCGAAGTGTTTTCCACAAAGAGAGCAGTGTGCCGAAACACACTGCCTCCTCTCACAAACTCGCCAAACCGGTCCGGTCACTCCCACAATCAAGGCGCATTCAGGACGGTGTGGCCGCAAGCCAAGAGGCCTGGCTGCATGATGTCTCTTAAAGGCAGGCGGGTATTGACGCAACCTGCAGCAAAAAAAAAAAAAATGGACGGAACAATGTCAGTACAGGAAAGGGTGTTGAAAGTAGCCGGGTAGGTGTAGAACACTTCATTTATATCTCCTCCAGACAGAAAGAGTAATAAGAGCTATGATGAAGTTACCCAGGAGACATAAAAAGCTTGCAGCACCTGGTATTTCAAGGAGGTCTCCCATCCAAGTACCGACCAGGCGCTGCCCTGTTGAGCTTCCGAGATCGGACGAGATCGGGCGCATTCAGGACGGTGTGGCCGTAAGCCGAGAGCCCTGGCTGCATGATGTCTCTTAAAGGCAGACTAGGTTTTGGCTTGTGCGGGGCGCGATATAAGGCCGCTATACAAGTGATAGCTCATAGAGGATCTTTCATTATGGGTCATGAAGGTGGAAGAGGGAGGATTCTATGTAACGCTGCCTAGTAACGCGTCCCTCGACATTTATCCTAACAACACCATTTCTAGTTTTACGGTCAAATTTGTAAAACCTATAGAACTACAGGGTACCTGGGAGGTGGGGTTGTCAGAATACAGTATCCCCACACTTGGGCTGTAGTACGTGATGGAGACTCTGTCTTTTCAATTTTGGACATCGGAATTAACAAATAGTGGACTTTCGTATTAAAAACGGCTATTATGAAAATATTGAAAAATTATTAGAAGAGATGAACAAACAGATCTCTGTAGGGAAACAACCTGTCAGATTACATTACAGTTCGATTAAAAATAAAGTTTACATGGAGGCCGCGCCTACGATAAGATTTAAAACCAGCGGTAACCTAGGCCGGATTTTAGGGTTTTACGCCAACAATGAGGATGAATTTAAGGATATAATAGCTCCATACCCCGCGGATATCCGCGCAGGATTTTACACCCTTTATGTCTACACGGACATCATTTCACACCATTAGGGCCTGGAGGTAATAAAACCCTTTGAAGCGGGTGAGAGCCGAAATCCCGAAATAGAGCTATGAACCCAGGCCAACCGGCGATTCCAAAAGATGGCATGGATTGACATCAGGCATAAATCGAGCCTCCTCCAATAGGAGACTGGGGGCTGAAACTGAAATCCAATCTCACAAACTCAAGAACCAATCACCTATGATCTATCAGGCATAAAAAGTAAAGCACAGCACTTCTTCTCTCTCTCTCTCTCTCTCACCTGAACCGGTAACTCGCTGCCTCAACTCAACTCTTTTGCCAGAACCGGAACCCGAAACCAACCAAGTCTTTGCTGGCAACAGAAGAGTTTAACTGGGAGAAGGAGATTGAGCTGTATGAAGAATTCTTTTAAAGGACTTTATTTAGTAAAGTACTTTAGAAACTGCGCATGCCCGCCTATACCCATCTGATCAGTGGAGTTTTACAGCTGGACAATCGACTGCAATACGAAAGTGTTCAGTCATTTAAATAGCTATTGAGTCTTAAGAAACTTGACCCTTGGAAACGAACAGGGCCCTGCTTTCCTCAAAGATTTTGTCTTCAAGTAACTACGGTGGAAAATCCTGCTTACAAAGAAGACATCCTGTGCACAAACTTGGAGCCTTCAAACCAGTGGAAAATCTGTTTGGAAAAGACTCTACTTTCGCGAAACCCCAACTTCCAGGTGGATCAACTGAGTGGAAGTTATTGGACAAAGCCGAACCAGACTGCCTTCCAGTTTTGAGTCCAGAGCCCTAACCACTACTCCATCTACATACATTACCCTGAATGCCTACAGCTTCCAATTTGAGGATCAGTCTTTGGTGTGGAACCTTATCAAAAGCTTTTTTGAAATCTAAATATATCATATCATATGCTTTCACCTGATCTACAGCCGCAACTGCATTTTCAAAAAATTCTAATAAATTAGTAAGTCATGATCTGCCTCATCTAAACCCATGTCGACTATCTCCAAGAATATGGTTTTCATTAAGATGCTCCTCTATTTTCTGTCTAATCATTTTTTCCAACATTTGCAGTGGTGCAGTGGATTGGTATGAAATTTGCTGTCTTCCAGTCAGTTGGCACATCCCCTGTTCTAAGTGTCATTTGGAATATTTGAGTTAGCGGCCTATAAATAATTTCCCTAATTTCTTTAAGTACCATTGGAAATATCCCATCTGGCCCAGGTGATTTGTTTGTTTTTAATTCTGCTAGTCCCTTTAGTACCTCCTCCTCATTTATCCTGATCTCTTGTTCGAAAGTTTCACCCACAAAGATTCTGTTCCGTTACTGGGATGTAATTTGAGTTTTTCTGCCTCAATGTCATTTTTCACGTATACAGTGAGGGAAAAAAGTATTTGATCCCCTGCTGATTTTGTACGTTTGCTCACTGTTATGACCCCAAGTGGCTGATGTAAGGGGATAAGAGGAACATAACATAAAACACACAAATGCAGTAGTGGGAGAGTGAAGGGAGTGCAAAAACCAACACAATATCAATAAGATATATATATATATATATATAAGAAGGGTTTATTTACAATGGGGAGGGGAGTATGTACAAGTATGTACAGTATACAAAAACACGTGATGATAATGGTACAAATAATGAACAAATATACAGAGGAAAACACCCTGGGCGGTGTCGGCTAACACTGAAACAAAACAAAACCTATCTAAGCTAGTCTAAAAGAGTAAACCACTACCTGACTTGTAGGATGACCCTAACTAGCTACACTAACTAAACTATCTAAACCTAACAACTAGTACAGAGGGGTGATCACCGCCCCTACCTAAATACCTAATGTGCTAGACAACATACATCCCTACGTGTAACCGTGTAAACCCATGGGTATCTCACCTATCTACCCGTTCTCCCCTGAACAGAGCACAATACAGAATACAATGTAAACGGAAACAAAACAGAGAAGAAACAGTGGATATTTACACAAGGAAAAACAATCAATCACAAAGGTATTTTAAACAAACAGACAGGGTAGCAACACGAAATGGCATTGCAATCGGTAGTCTCTCGTAATGGAGGAATGACGGGGTATTTAAGCAGTAGTTGGAGACATCTGATTGGACAGGAACAGCACGGAACAGCGGAGTTGAGTGACGGGGACGAGAGCCAATCACAGCGGGACACCTGCGTACAATAGGGATAGGAGGAGAACAGACACAGAGCACACGCACATAACGATCAGTGTATACAACAATCGGCAGAGCACTGGAACCAATATAAACTTCAAATAACTGCAATGCTAATAATAATGCTAATTCTTCCTGCTTGATTGTGGAGTAATTGACTTGGCACTTATTGAATTTCTGTGAGAAATAACACACAGGGTGATCAACACCATCACCACCCCCCTGTAACAGGACAGCAGCCGCACCTCGAGCACTCGCATCCACCTCCAACTTGAAAGGACGTCCAAAGTCAGGGGCAGCGAGAACAGGAGTACTGCACAGGAGTGCTTTAGGAGTGCTGCTCAAAAACATCCTGGCATTCATCGGACCAAACAAATGCAGACGAGGGACTAAGGAGACTGGTGAGTGGAGCGACTACCGCAGAAAAGTTTCTACAAAAACTACGATAGTAGCCCGCCATGCCTAGAAAACGCTGCAACTCGCACCGGGTCGTGGGCATGGGGAAGGAGACAATAGCAGATACCTTGGCATCCAGTGGACGCACCTGACCGTGGCCAACCTGTTTGCCAAGGTAGGAAACCGTAGCTTTTCCAAATTCACATTTAGCCAGGTTGAGTGTTAATGACGCCTGTGCGAAACGCTCAAATACAGCTCGTAACGTCATGATATGAGATGACCAGTCGGATGAATAAACAACTAAGTCATCCAGATATGCATCACAGTGTGGAACGTCAGACAAGATTAAATTCACCAAATGCTGAAAAGTGGCAGGAGCGTTGCGCATGCCGAAGGGCATGACAGAGTACTGCAGAAAGTTATCTGGGGTCACGAGGGGTTAATGGTACTTGCCAGTAACCTTTCAGGAGATCCAGCTTACTGACAAAGATGGCGGAGCCAACCTTATCTATGCAATCATCTAATCTTGGTAACGGGAATGAATCTGGGACAGTCACAGCATTCACCTTCCGGTAATCCGTACAAAATTGGTAGGTACCGTTGGGTTTAGGGACCAAAATACAAGGGGAACTCCAGGGACTAGAACTCGGCGTAGCAAGGCCATTTTCTAGCAGATATGCTACCTCCTGTTTCATGATGTCCCTTTTGGTAGAATTAATGTGATAGGCATGTTGTTTAATAGGAGCAGCATTTCCCACGTTTAAATTGTGTTCCAAAACTGTAGTGCGAGTGGGGACATCACCGAAAAGACAGGGGAAATCCTGGATTAATTCCATAATGTCCTCTCTTTGTTCACTAGGTAGATGGGCTAATTGGGAAGGGAAAACCAGCAACATTTCAGAATTAAGCAACCGAGCTCACTGCTGAGGAGTGTTTCGCAATACCAAGCCATCCTCATCACCAAAACTAACCTCCATAGTGTCAACCACAGAGGCTGGGACAGCAGAGCAGACATCGGGCTCTGCAATCTTCTCTGACGACTTTACTGGAGGGGTCAGTCTCGAGTGATATAACTTTAACATGTTAATGTGGCACACTCGAGACTGGCGTCTGCGGTCGGGAGTTCGAATCACATAATCAGTGTCACTTAACTTTTTATCAACCAGGTATGGACCTGAAAACCGGGCAGAGAGGGAGGACCCTGGAATATGCAACAAAACCAGAACCTGGTCACCTGGCTGTAGAGAACGTGTGACCAGGTTCTGGTTTTGTTGCCTCCGCATCCGCACCCGTATTGGCGGCCTCCGCGCTGCCCACACTCTCCTTCAGACCGGGCACGGGCCGCACTGCCGGGGCCGCCGTGCGCATCACCGGGGTGACTGGGGCAGGGGCAGGATCAGGGACACGGGCAGGATCAGGCAACACCGGAGGCACAACGAGCACTTGTCCTTCCACCAACTTATCCATGACGATCTGTCTAAGCTGAGCTTTAACAATGTTCCTCGAAACTGTGAAACAGAAGTGATCCGCTAAAGCATATAAATCAGCCTTGCGACACACATCAAGCTGATCCAGAGACGGGACACTCAGAAAAGTACTTAAATCAAAACTGGCCATAATTGTGACAAAATACACCACAAAAACCAATACCAATAATATAAACACACCACCTGCACAGCACAACACCCACACAAACACTACCACTATTTGCATGCAACTACGGGAAAGAATATAACTCCCGGACGAGCCCCCAATTATGTTACGACCCCAAGTGGCTGATGTAAGGGGATAAGAGGAACTCACCTGCACACAACAAAGAAAAAAGAAATGACAAAGAAATGATAAGTCTATAATTTTAATGGTAGGTGTATTTTAACAGTGAGAGACAGAATAACAACAAAAAAATCCAGAAAAACGCATTTCAAAAAAGTTATACATTGATTTGCATGTTAATGAGGGAAATAAGTATTTGACCCCTTCGACTTAGTACGTGGTGGCAAAACCCTTGTTGGCAATCACAGAGGTCAGACGTTTCTTGTAGTTGGCCATCAGGTTTGCACACATCTCAGGAGGGATTTTGTCCCAATCCTCTTTGCAGATCCTCTCCAAGTCATTAAGGTTTCGAGGCTGACGTTTGGCAACTCGAACCTTCAGCTCCCTCCACAGATTGTCTATGGGATTAAGGTCTGGAGACTGGCTAGGCCACGCCAGGACCTTAATGTGCTTCTTCTTGAACCACTCCTTTGTTGCCTTGGCTGTGTGTTTTGGGTCAATGTCATGCTGGAATACCCATCCATGACCCATTTCCAATGCCCTGGCTGAGGGAAGGAGGTTCTCACCCAAGATTTGACGTTACATGGCCCCGTCCATCGTCCCTTTGATGCGGTGCAGTTGTCCTGTCCCCTTATCAGAAAAACACCCCCAAAGCATAATGTTTCCACCTCCATGTTTGACGGTGGGGGATGGTTTTCTTGGGGTCATTCCTCCTCCTCCAAACACGGCGAGTTGAGTTGATGCCAAAGCGCTCGATTTTGGTCTCATCTGACCACAACACTTTCACCCAGTTCTCTTCTGAATCATTCAGATGTTCATTGGGAAACTTCAGACGGGCCTGTACATGTGCTTTCTTGAGCAGGGGGACCTTGCAGGTGCTGCAGGATTTCAGTCCTTCACGGTATAGTGTGTTACCAATTGTTTTCTAGGTGACTATGGTTATTCCTCACCGTTCTCATGATCATTGAAACTCCACGAGGTGAGATCTTGCATGGAGCCCCAGACCGAGGGACACTGACAGTTATTTTGTGTTTCTTCCATTTGCGAATAATTGCACCAACCGTTGTCACCTTCTCACCAAGCTGCTTGGCGATGGTCTTTTAGCCCATTCCAGCCTTGTGTAGGTCTACAATCTTGTCCCTGACATCCTTGGACAGCTCTTTGGTCTTGGCCATGGTGGAGAGTTTGGAATCTGATTAATTGATTGCTTGGTTTCAACCCCGTAATAACTGGGTGCTGGGTAGGGTCCTCTATAATTCTGTGTTTCGACCATGTTAAAAAAGTGGCCGCTCAATTTCATGGGTAGGAAGTTGAACGAGTCTATGTACCAAAACTTAGCAAATTGAGGACCAAAAAACATTGGTCAAAATGGTTTAATAGAGGTATGCAAAAAAATATCAAGAGAAAAACAATGTTGTATAGCACATACAAAAGGGACGGAGATTAAACAAAATACATAGAATATGTTGAGCTGCAAGGAGACCTTAAGAAAGGGGTCAGGAAAGCAAATAGGGAAATAGAAAGAAACATAGCTCTTGGAACTAAAACTAATGCAAAGAGCTTTTCAATACTGCCACAGCAAGAGGTCAATAAAGTAGGAAGTGAAACAGATAAAGGGCAAAAATTGAAGTATCTTGGAAAATGAACAAGATGTGGCAAATGTTCTAAATGAGTTTTTCACAGAGATTTTTACAAAGGAAAAAAACAGATAACATGCCACAGGTTAACAACCAGTCCAGTCAAATCCTAAGAGAGATTAGGGTAAAGGATGAGGAGGTACTAAAGGGACTAGCAGAATTAAAAACAAACAAATCACCTGGGCCAGATGGTATATTTCCAACAGTACTTAAAGAAATTAGGGAAATTATTTATAGGCCTCTAACTCAAATATTCCAAATGACACTTCAAACAGGGGATGTGCCAACTGACTGGAAGACAGCAAACGTCATACCAATCCACAAGAAAGGGGACAAAACTGAGCCAGGAAATTACAGACCAATCAGTCTCACCTGCATCACCTGTAAAATATTGGAAAAAATGATTACACAGAAAATAGAGGAGCATCTTAATGAAAACCATATTCTTGGAGATAGTCAACATGGGTTTAGACGAGGCAGATCATGTTATACTAATTTATTAGAATTTTTTGAACATGCAACTGCAGCTGTGGATCATGTGAAAGCATATGATATGATATACTTAGATTTTCAAAAAGCATTTGATAAGGTTCCATACCAAAGACTGAGCCTCAAATTGGAAGCTGTAGGCATTCAGGGTAATGTAAGTAGATGGATTATGAACTGGTTGATGTATAGGAAGCAGAGGGTGTCGATTAGAGGAGTTGCTTCTAACTGGAGTGAGGTTGTTAGTGGAGTTCCACGGTGATCAGTACTAGGGCCTGTGCTTTTTCTAATCTATATTAATGATCTGGACTCTGGGATAGTTAGCAAACTTGTCAAATTTGCAGATGATACTAAAATAGGTGGCTCAGCAGATACAATCTCGGCAGCACAGGCTATTCAAAGGGACTTAGATAATATTCAGTTGTGGGCCGACACCTGGCAAATGAAATTCAATGTGGACAAGTGCAAGGTAATACATACAGGTAACAAAAATGTCCACTATAATTACTCTATGGGAGGAATAGAAGTAATGCATGAGAAAGACCTAGGAGTCTATGTGGACTCCTCACTTTCTCCATCCAAGCAATCTGTGGAAGCAATAAAAAAGGCAAACAGAATGTTAGGGTATATTGTCAAAAGTGTAGAATTGAGAACAAGGGCAGTAATGTTGAGACTGTACAATGCACTAGTTAGAGCTCATCTGGAATACTGTGTACAGTTCTGGGCTCCACACTTCAAGAAAGATATCGCTGCTATAGAGGCAATTCAGAGGAAAGCAAGGAGGCCCCAAGGCATTCAAGACACTTCTTCACACAGAGAGGCGTCACAATCTGAACAAACTCCCCAGCAATGTGGTAGAAGATGAAAGTTTGGGAATATTCAAAAACAGACTGGATAGGATCCTTGGATCACTTAGTTATTAATGGACACCAAATGAGCATGATGGGTCGAATGGCCTCCTCTCGTTTGTAAACTTTCTTATGTTCTTATACATTGTAACGAGTTGAGGGGGCGGGTCTTCGATCACCGCTATGTGCCTGCCCTAATGCTCTCTTTTGCCATAGACAGGACCATGGACAGCAGAGCCAGACACTCCATGGATCAGGACCATGGACAGCCCAATGGAAAAACACTGGCGAGGCAGCAGAACAGCCGCACCTGCCTTTGATTACAAATCACCCAGACTGCAAGCAGGTGTGGCTGATCAGTACAGACTATTTAAACTCACACTGTGGTTTCTTCTTTGTCTTAGAAGTGGGGGGGGGTGGACGGAAAGACAAGGAGGGTGAACAGAGGAGCAAAAGAAAGGACAAAGTAACTGGATTGGAAACTAGATGACAAGTTGGACTGGCTGAGGACCTTGAAAGGCGTTTGGATTGTTTTGGAAGACTACGACCCTGGTGAAGACCCCTGAAACCCTTTTTGACCACGAGACTACCTAACCCCTCAAGACTGTTTAGTTTGTCTGTCTTTGTTTTGTTAACCCTGGGAAACAGCTTAGCTTTCCAAGGCTAGTCAGGGATTTTGTTTTTGTGTAGCAGACCATTCCTGCTACAGAAAGTGCTCTGTACAAAGAGCTAGGTTTTTGTTTTCAAGTTTCAATATCCACGACAGAACTAAAATAAACCAACAGCGTGGGCTTTATTATCCTCTTCCTTGGTTTGTCTTGTGTTTTGACATTTATTCCCCGCCTAAAATCATTTGGCTGCAGTAACCCAACCCCGCACCTCGTTACAGTGGTGAAGAATGCAGACAGGTTCAGATTTCACAACATAGAACCAGAAAGGAGAACATGGACGATCTGCTGAAACAACTTGTTACTGCCAATCAGGCTCAACAGGAGACCAACCGCCTCCTGTTGGAAGAACAACAAAGATGTCAGCAGAAGATGGAGCTGGACATGCAGATGATGTCTGCTGAACTAGCTGTTGCCAAGGTCAACTTCCAAGCAGCCTCAGTCCCCATCGTTGCTACACGATCCCTCCAAAAAAATAACTCTGGCTGATGACGTGGAAGCCTTCCTGAAGACGTTCGAGCGGACGGCTGAGCGTGAAGGCTGGACGGAGGACAAGTGGGCTGGAATCCTTGCACCGTTCCTCTGTGGGGAAGCACAAAAAGCCTGCTCCGACTTGGAGGCTGCTGATGCCAATGACTATAAGAAATTAAAGAGAAATTCTTGCTCGGATAGGGGTCACCCCAGCGTTACGGGCTCAGCGGTTTCATGCTTGGACATTTCAAACTGAGCAAGCACCTCGATTGCAAATGTTTGACCACTTGGCCAAGAAATGGTTAGAACCGGCTAGCCTCAACCTGGGGGCTATGGTGGAACGAACCGTGGTGGACCGGTTCATTAGGGGACTGCCTTTTGAACTCAAAAAAATAATCCGCCAGTGCAGCCCTACCACAGCTGATACGGTTGTGGACTTGGTGGAGCGATGTCACACCTCAAACGAACTGTTGAAGCCAGAGGATTGAGAAACCTGGGGAGAAGAAGAACCCCAGCCCCCGCCCCTAAACTGGATGACCAGGAGCGATCACCAGCGCCAGGGAAGCAACACCCACCCAGAACCCCAGGGGACTAGTGGACAGAGATGGACGGGAATGTTTCATCTGTGGGGACAAAGGACATGTATCATGGAACTGCCCCAAGAGAGAGGAACCCATGCAGGTGGGCATGGCCTCCACCAAACCCGGTCATGTGAGATCCACCCATGGGAGTTCCAGTAATGAACCTCCCCGTCTCAGCCCGGTCAACATAGGGGGCCGCAGAGTTGATGCCCTGCTGGATTCAGGTAGCATGGTCACCTTGGTGATCCCTGACATCATGCCCAAAACCCAGAGGAAGCGGCTTGCTCCTATTTCAATCACCTGCATACATGGGGACATGAAAAGATACCCCTTTGCCCAAATGAGGATCTACACACCGAAAGGACAATGCGTGATTTCCACCAGATCTGACCCAGTACTGTGGGAGATTTGGGACTGCCCAGATGGAAGACCTTACCCTTCAAAACGCCCGGCGGAATGTGCAGGTAATAAATGGGACGGCTGTGGACCCCACCCGACCACTTTCATATCCTCATTTCGCCATGCGCCCTAACCTGTTGTATCAAATGACAAAGAAAAATAATGTTGTCTATGCACAGCTCCTTGTACCCACCCCTTTCAGGCACACTGTTCTGAATCTCTCCCATAGCCACCTGCTTGGGGGACACCTGGGAAGAGCGAAAACCCTGGAGAGGCTGCTGCAAAGATTCTTTTGGCCAGAGGTATATGCTGAGGTTATACGTTACTGTCAAAGCTGTCCAGAATGCCAGCGTACGGCCCCCATGCCATCGTTCCGCAACCCTCTCATACCAATTCCGGTAATAGGCATGCCTTTTGAGAGAATAGGCATGGATTTAATTGGACCTTTACCCAAGTCGGCCAAAGGTTTCCAGCACATCCTGGTGGTAGTGGACTATGCCAAAAGGTACTCTGAGGCCATGCCTTTGCGTATGCCACCACAAAAAATATAGCCCAAGAGCTAATCCAAATGGTTTCCAGAGTCGGGCTGCCCAAAGAAATTTTGGTACACCGTTCATGTCCAAGGTAATGAAAGATGTGTGCCATCTTCTCCGAATTAAGTCTTCACACTTCTGTTTACCATCAACAGACGGACGGGCTAGTGGAGCGGTTTAACAAAACGTTAAAAAGCATGCTGAGGAGGACGATGGAAAGGGATGGGCGTAACTGGGATCAACTGCTCCCTTTTCTCATATTCACCATCTGGGAAGTACCCCAATCTTCCACAGGTTTTTCACCTTTTGAGCTTTTTTTTTCCCACAGATCGCGAGGCCTCCTCAACATCACAAAAGAAAACTGGGAACCGCAACCCTGCCCAGGGAAGGTCGCTATCACAGAGGAGGTAAGGAAAATGCTTGAGCTTGGTGTCAGATGGCCTCTACCAAGCGGCTCGTGTCCGGCCACTGGGCTGGCCCGGTGTTCTCGCCCACCATGCACCTGCAACCAGGTAAGAGATCTGTGTTAGGAAGCATCCTTCACACCTCATAGTCACTACTTACAGGCACATACTCGTATTCATCTGCTTCTCAGCAGTGATTTAAAATGTGTCTTTATATCACACCTCTTCAAGCTGTCCACTCCCGGAGCGACTGAAGACCTCCTCCCAGCTTTGAAGCGCCCCTGAGTCAGCCTGTCCTTGTGACGGGACGGGTACAAGAGGCGCTGCTTGTCTCCCTCGGGGAGCTGCTGCCACAGGTGTACCAGCTCCGCCACCTGGCGATTGGTCAGGAATGCCTGGGCTCTCAGGTCCACCAGACAGCTGGCCAACTGCTGGACGTGCTGGAGCCCAGGAACGCCATCAGGGCCGCACGATTCCTGAAACAACAGGATACAGACGACAGTCAGTTACAGGACCATGTTCTGGCAATAGCTATCATTCCAGGGTTTTGTGCACTACAATGTAAGAGACGAGCTGAGCGCCATCACTGCCTCCTCACCTCGGGATTAGCAACGGGGGGGCGTCTCCTGCAGCGCAGGGGGGCTCCATCTCGGGAGACGGGGGCAGTCGGGCCATTGACCGCGCAGGAGACGGGGGCAGTCGGGCCGTTGACCGCACAGGAGACGGGGGCAGTCGGGCAGGAGACGGGGCGAAGGGGTTGGAGATGGTGGGGTCATCGTCTTCCTCAAAGCCCTCGTCGTCACTCTCCTTCCTGTCTGAGTCTTGGCCAGCTGCCTCGTCCGGGACGTTGGGGTCGCTGTGCACACGTTGGAGCTCTTTCCCTGTCTGTGAGTACAGGTACTTGATCCCAATGAGCTCCCCTTCAACACAATCATAACAGAAGCATGGGTTCACCGCTTTTATTATTTTCATAACACTGCTAAAGAGCACCTTACAAATCAACCCCCCACACTGACACGCTCACTGACGCGTGTACACGCCTGACTTCACGAACCCCTCCGACAGGTCCCTGGCCAGCACCTTCTGGCTCAGGGTGCCCAGGGCGTTCTGTACTGCACTGTAGGAGCACAGAAGCTTGCCAGCATCCTCCATGGCCGCCACTGCACGGTCCGCGTTCCACCTCACCAGGCCCTCCAGCAGAAATGCCAGGAAGTGCACATCGCTGGCACTGGTGCCTGAGCAGAGCAGGAGGAAACAGAAACACACACTTCAATACAGTTCAAAATATACTCTTCACAAAGCCATAGTATATAAATATACACGTACTGTAACAATTACAGAAAAAAAAAACTAGTCTACTGATCCACTGGGTTCAAAAAGCATAATAGAATCTGGCGTCTTTATTTGCGGTGCAGCTGGCACTAACCTGGGATGAAAAGGTCCAGGTGGAGGTGGAAAGACTCCAAGGAGATCGATCCACGGGCGCAGCGGTATACTGGCAGCAGCACACCCCCCTTCCGCAGCTGCCCTGTCTGGGTATACAGCTGCACCCCCTCGGGGTCCTGAATGCAGGCGAGGTGGGTGTCCAGCCCCCTCCTGCTGTCAAAAATGTCCAGCAGCTCCTGGATGAGCCGCTCCGTATCCTGTGCCCCCCGGCCACCTTCGACCGTCCAGCCACAGAGCAGCAGTCCCAGTCCACATACAGGATCTGAGGGGGAGCCTCTCCGGCCAAGCGGTACCACTCCACCAGCCCAGCAGCCATGGGCTGCAGCCCCTCACCCTCTCCGCATGTTAGCACCGAGTTCAGGACCTGCCCGAACTCATTGCCGACGTTGGTGGCCCACGCTGCCGTGCCAGTGGCTGCTCCTGCGAGCTTCCTGGTCAACTGAAAAATGTATGAGACACATTAAGTTATTAGGTCTTTAATTGTAATGCGTTCAGCTGAGCGGCACCACGATGCACCAAGTGGCCGCTGAGACAGCAGCACAAAAAATCTGACTGACGATACTCACCTTCTTTGTCGAGTCCAGTTTTAAAATGGACCCGAACACAGACGTGACCTGGGCCTTTACCTCGGCCAGCTGCTCCAGCACGTCGAGGTCATACACTGCCAGCAGCCACTTGGGTCCAGGCACCGGTGGCATGGGTGGCGGTGGCCGGAAGCTCGGGACTACAGGTGCAGAGGTCACAAAGGGCTCGCAGTCTGCGAGGTACCGCAGGGTTTTTACGCTGCCACGCCTCGCTGTGCTGCTCCTGCAGCTGTTTGCACAGCCGGGTGGCGCTGTTCCCCAGGGTGTGCTCCCTCATGAGACTCAGCACCGTGTAGTCGCAGGACAGCCTGCCCAAGACACAGCAGTACAGCAGTTAGAGTTCAGGAAACATTTCAGCAGAGAGGGAGGGGGGGAGGGAAAGCACAGATGCTGTGTGGTGAATTGTCTCCATACGGGTAGGTGAGGATGGCCGGGAACTGGCTCCGATGAGCCACATCCAGCTGCTGCAGCACATCTCCGGACCAGCCTGCATACTTCTTTGAGCCTGTGTCCCTCAGACTGGGGCTGGATGCAGGTGAGCTTCACAGCCCAAATGCGGTAGGGCATCCACAGGAACAGCGGCCGAGCGAAGTGCAGGCTGGGAGAGGCCGGGGGCTGCCGATACACCGGGCAGGGCTAGGGAGGGAACAACCACAGACGCAGGTCCGAGGTCAGCTCCAGCTTCCCAAACCTGCTCCTAGTGAACAGGGCCTTGGAGACCCACTGCAGCTGCTCAGCGGGCAGCGTCTGCTTCCAGCCCTCAGGAAGCAGGACCTGCAGAAACACAGGGACAGACAGACAGACAGACAGACAGACAGTGACAGGAGTTGCCAGGACACTACGGATACTGCACCCAGATTTAACAAACACACAAAGACACACTCACACACACACACACACACACACACCACTCTTACCCCCACCAGGCTGCTCCGCTGAACCGAGCGGTGTCGGCTGCTGAGCTGAGCTAGCCATGGCCGCTGCCCCCGGCTCCTGCACTGAAGACACTAGAGATAAAACGGGAGATTCAAAATCTCGCAACAACAGAGATGTAACTAATGGTGAAATTATCCAAATCTATGTTAATTCCAAGGTGACTAGGTCTATGAAGCCTTATCATTCAATCAACCATGTTACTGTGCCATTACATCATATCACACCATGCCACTACATCACGCCATGCCACTACACTATATCACAGCGTGCCACTCCACATGCACAGCACACACGGTGAGGATGCAACGCATAGCAAACATGCAGCTCAGCGCATAAAGCCAGGGGTCACAGATACTTGGGGGTGTCGAGGCAGGGCAGACGAGGTGACTGTAAAGCGATATGTAGCCAAAGCACCGTGTGGACCCCGGGTCCATCTCACTTACCTTACACTGGGAGATCCATCCAATACAAGTTAGTTTGTGCCAAATGGCAAGAACTCCATCTTGAACCTGAAATGAATGACATTTAGACATGTATTGAAATAGGCTGATATTTGTAACAGCTGCGTGAAGACTTACGCGGGGGGGCCATGTCCTCCACAGCTGCCAGCAGCTCAGCGTCAGTGAGTGCATCGTTGCTGAAGGCCAGTGACGGGCGCTCCTTCCTGGACACCGTTGGAAGGAGGAGTAAACGTGCGCTGTAACGGTGGGCATTTGGTACAGGGGTCATGGTAACTGGTGTATTTTGTTTTTGAAATCACAAAATGTGTGCGATTATCGTGTGTTTGCCGTCGGTCTGTTTTAAGTGTGAACTTTAAATTGTGTGATAGCCCTGGTATAACTGTTTACCTAATTGCTGCCTTAATAAACTACATTTAATTCTAATTGCTCAAATCACACACTTCCACAAAATGAACCTTTTGCCACTGGAGCTCTGGACTTGGTGGCAGACGAGGAGAAGGTGGGAGTCGACTGCGAGGCACTCGTCCTGGGAGGCTGGCAGGGTGCAGGCACCGAGGGTGTGGGCTGGGAGGAGGCAGGCTGTGCTGCTGGCTTCTGGGCCTGTGATTCCCTGTCCCGCCGCAGGATGTATGCCAGGAATTTGGCCATCTGCGTTCCGGGCTGGGGAGTCTGCCTCCTTATCCATCTCACATACCTGTAATAAACCCAGGTTCTCTGTCTAACTACAACTACACTGACTATACAACTGCAGGCCAGGGTGCTCTTAATTCCCTGAAACATACATAAACTAGAGTAGGCAATAGTTATTAGAATAGATTAATACACACCCTCTCCTCTCCTTGTCTGTGGCCTCGTAGAGCTCCTGCCAGGTCTGGCCCTTGTGGGCCCCGAAGCCCACCACCTGCTGGTCCTCCCGGCCACTCTGGGACGCCATGGCGCGGGTGGCATTCCTGGCCCTCCGGTCACCCACAGCGATGGTGACTTTTGGGAAGCCACAGGCGTAGCTGGCCAGCGTGTCCTTGTTGGCCATGTACACCGTGTCAGACATGTCCATCTCCCGCTCCTTCTGATGAGCGGCCACGAGAGACACGGCGTACCCACCGTCGTTCTCCAGGATCCACTTGAATGTCTGACCCCGGTACCTGCCAAACTGCAGGGTACTCTGGCTGAGTACCAGTTTGGCATTCCCGGGGTCACCCCCCTGAGACAGGATGCGGGCCACAGCATCCTTCCGGACCTCACGAGGTGTGAGGGGGACAAATGGATCGCTGGAGGACTTGGTGGCAGACGCGACGCTTTTAGCTTCAGTTGTGGCTTGCAGGACCAGCAGGGAGCTGAACTGTGGGGTGGCCTTCATGTTCCTGTACAGCAGGTACAAATAGTCAGGAAGTCACTGACAAACAATATTGAATAAGGAGATCATTACAATTAGTATGTTTTATTATTATTATGAATAGTAATAATAATAGTAATAATAATAATAATAATAATAATAATAATAATAATAATAATAATATTAAAAAATAACAATACTTTCAATTAAATGACAACAAATAATACAAGATATGTTATAATTCATCATATACCTTGTATCACTGCTACAATTATTCGTATTATGATTCGTACTAGTACTATTATCATCATCCTCATTATTATTTCTATTATTATGATGATGATGATGTGACGCAGTGAAACGCTACACGATTTTTTCTGTTTTATGTTTCAATGCAGCACATACTACTACTACTACTACTAAATAGTATTTTAATACCATTATTAATACTATTATGATGATGATGTGACACAATGACTAATAATAATAATAATAATAATAATATCGTCTCCGGCTTCCCCACGACCCTCACCAGGATAAGCAGTTTCGAAAATGAATGGATGGATGGATGGATGGATGGAATAATAATAATAATAATAATAATAATAATAATAATAATCATCATTATTATTAATACTATTCTTATTCTTATCATTATGTGACGCAGTGAAACACTATACGTTTCTTTGACTTTTTTACGGTTCAAAACACTTCTCTCTCAACAGTATAGAAGACACATACCTTACACAAAACACCAGGGTTATTATCAAATGTATAAAAAGCATGAAATAACACCGCAAACACAGCAGGTCATATAAACAGATCGTATTAACACATTAATCGACAGACCAATTGATCAATTAAGAAAATGCTTACTTACGTGGATCGATAGCAAAAAAAAAAAATAATAGGAAGGAAGGAAGGAAGGAAGGAAAGAAGGAGGGAGGGAGGGAGGGATGGAGGGAGGCATAGATAGAGTCCACCCGCAAAGCCCGCCTCTCCGGGTCATGTAGCCAACCAGCTGAAAGAAAACACATTGAGTGGCGTGGGAAATCGGGGGTTGTTCCAGCGGCAATTGTAAGCAATCCATGCAGGCTGAGGCTGCCAATTTCAGTGGAATTTTAGAAAAAGCAGTCGTTCCCATTGGTTACATTTTAGTATGTCGATACAGAGCACATTCAGCCTATCTGGGCGCAAGGATGACACGCAAATTCTTGAAGCGTTCCATATTTTGGTCAGGTTCTCCGCAGCGCGCCGGTTCCCCTTGGCATCGCGGACATCTGGTGCTTGCGTCGCGGGCGGTTTGTCGCACTGCGGCAGCTCTCCCTCTCGCACTCCTGCGTCGCAGCGGATCTATCGACCCCTTTCGATGCGGGCGAATTTTCCCGCCGTTTTTTCCTTTTTTTTTTTTTTTTGGGGGGGGGGGCGTGCAGACGACCGATTGTCATTTCTCACTACTTCTTTCTTAGCAGACACCCTGGGCTCAGGGTGAAAAGGGTCACATGCATATGAGATGTTTGGGCAATGCGAGTTCTCGACTACAAATCCGAATTTCCGGGGTTTTCTCCTTGTCCTCATGCAATTCCAACGGCTTGACATTTGGGAGCTCGTCCAAAACCGACGTCAAACCATAAGCACGGCTTCCTTCGAGTCGGAATTGAACCAGCGACCTAAGGATGCCCGCTGCCTGAAACCTACAGTCCTCCGCTCTACCAACTGAGCTATCGAAGGAAAGCCTCTCACCACCTTCCCCTGGCAGTCTCAGTGGCCGTGCAAAGCCAAGAAGCACCGTTGCTTGGCTCAGTGGTTTTCAACCCGTGTGCCTTGAGGACTACCCAATTGTGTCTTGAGATTTTTATCCCCTCAAAAATATTATGTCATTTCGTTAGGTCAACTTCATGAATCTTGTATCAAATCAAACTTATTCAAATTTGTGAAAATGTTACATTTATACATCACCTGTAGAAAGCGTTTCATAACTGAAGTGTTGTGTTTGCCGGACTGAACGCACACCTACACTGAGTTGCAGTGCTATCAGTGGTACTGAAAGGCAATTGATGAAAGGGACAGATGGTGAATTCCTTTTTATCTTGCACTCTGCTTGTCCTTTTTCTAAGTTGGACTGGTGAACGAAATCTATTTTATCAATATTATTCAATGTGTTTGTTCTTGCCCTTTTGGTAGGCTTATTTTTTTGATACTGTAACGGAGATGGAGAGGCAGCACCGCCCCTCTCGATTAATATGCGGCCATCTCCGTAGGGGCTGCTGGGAGATAAGAGAAAGGACTGTAAAGAGTGAATTAAGGGCCTGTTCATTGTTATGTATTGATTGTGTACTGTACCGTTGTGTACTGTTGTTGGATGTCTCCTGTTCCTCTAAGTCTCATTTGGCTTTGGTTTCCCCCCTCTTTGATGAATAATCGGGCTCTAAATAGCCCCGGCATTTCTCCTGCAGTTCTTCGTTCTTTCCACTGCTAGCGCTGCCTTTGTGAAGGCGGATGGTGCTTGTGAGAAGTCAACAGCGTGTCCACCGAAAAGGGTGTCTGACTCCTGGTTTTGGATCCGGAAGGGTTGATAACAAACCGAAACGATTACAATATGATACCGCCTAGATTAACTGTGGATATGTATTGTGATCGTGCTCGGCTCAGGTGTGCGTTCAGTCCGAACACAAAACATTTCGGTCGCGAAACGTCTAATCAAATCGAATAAAACGGCGGGGATAGCATGTTTGATCCGTGTGCTATTGTTTTTCAACAATTGTAATGCCCTTTGTAACGTTTAACCACTTCGTTGAATAGAGCTTGTTATAGGATATTGTGAACTCATGTTTGATCCGTGTGCTATTTTTTTTCAACATTTGTAATGCCCTTTGTAACGTTTAACCACTTTGTTGAATAGAGCTTGTTATAGGATATTGTGAACTGAACCTATTTCGCTGTGAATTTATATTTACTGCGAATAGTTTATTGTGTCTGGTCTTGGTCTGTCTGCACTAAATAAATGATTTGTATCAAGTAATTATTTAGTTTGTCTGTCTACTTTTTTACCTAACCACTAAAGGTCACTCCTTGCACTTCACACATTTGCCCTTTTAATTATTTCCATACTGACATACTTTAACATGCAATGTGCAATGTGTGATAATAGTTTTAGCACCCTGTTGCCATTCAGGTGAGACAATACCTAGTAAATCCTTATTTTTTTTGATGTTGGTGCGCCGCAAAGGTTTTTGGTCTCAGCAAAGTGTGCGGTGGCATTACAACGCTTGGGAACCACTGGCTTGGCTTGTTGGGCATCCAGGTATGCACTGAGATTACGATCGGCACGATGATTGTCGTTCTCAGGAGAATTGTGTTTCTTTGCTGATCACGTTCTCTGTCGCTTTTTACACAGTTCTTACAAGTGGCACATTGGGGATGAGGAGCAGGGCATACGGACACGCATAGCTGTGGACTTCTGCATGGCACAGGGCCACAGGTCATTCCAAGTATTTCAAGACGCCAGCAAATGTGTGGACACATTGTGTAGGCCCAACCCTCACAGATTGTGCCAAGTCAAGTAGAGATGCATGTTGTCCTGTTCTAAAGTGACACGTCGTCAACAGCAAAAACATCTCTCACAGTTCCTGGCTTGACTTGCCTCTGGAAGACAACACTTGCCCAGGCTGGATATTTGCCGAAAGAAGCAAAGAGGACAGGACACCTTGCCTAGCCGCAACTGCGTATCTCATTGTCACCAGGAAGGCCGTCCAGGCTTTTCACCGCCATGGCCCTCGGTCAACAAGGTCTCAAAACAGCGCCAGAACAGGGACTTGAACCCTGGACTCTCAGATTAAAAGTCTGATGCTCTACCTGCTGAGCTACCCGGGCATCAGAGAAGTGCTTCACAATGTGTTGGCTTCATGATTGTTCCAGACCGCTTTCTGGTCAGTTTAGAAAACTGGGCTCACGGTGAAAAGGGTCACATGCATATGAGATGTTTGGGCAATGCAAGTTCTCGACTACAAATCTGAATTTCCGGGGTTTGCTCCTTGTCCTCATGCAATTCCAATGGCTTGACATTTGGGAGATCGTCCAATACCGACGTCAAACCATAAGCACGGCTTCCTTCGAGCCGGAATTGAACCAGCGACCTAAGGATGCCCTACAGTCCTCCGCTCTACCAAATGAGCTATCGAAGGGAAGCCTCTCACAACCTTCCCCTGACAGTCTCAGTGGCCGTGCAAATGCAAGAAGCACGGTGGCTTGGCTCAGTGGTTTTCAACCCGTGTGCCTTGAGGACTACCCAATTGTGTCTTGAGATTTTTATCCCCTCAAAAATATTATGTCATTTCGTTAGGTCAACTTCATGAATCTTGTATCAAATCAAACTTATTCAAATTTGTGAAAATGTTACATTTATACATCACCTGTAGAAAGCGTTTCATAACTGAAATGTTGTGTTTGCCGGACTGAACGCACACCTACACTGAGTTGCAGTGCTATCAGTGGTACTGAAAGGCAATTGATGAAAGGGACAGATGGTGAATTCCTTTTAATCTTGCACTCTGCTTGTCCTTTTTCTAAGTTGGACTGGTGAACGAGATCTATTTTATCAATATTATTCAATGTGTTTGTTCTTGCCCTTTTGGTAGGCTTATTTTTTTGATACTGTAACGGAGATGGAGAGGCAGCACCGCCCCTCTCGATTAATATGCGGCCATCTCCGTAGGGGCTGCTGGGAGATAAGAGAAAGGACTGTAAAGAGTGAATTAAGGGCCTGTTCATTGTTATGTATTGATTGTGTACTGTACCGTTGTGTACTGTTGTTGGATGTCTCCTGTTCCTCTAAGTCTCATTTGGCTTTGGTTTCCCCCCTCTTTGATGAATAATCGGGCTCTAAATAGCCCCGGCGTTCCTCCTGCAGTTCTTCGTTCTTTCCACTGCTAGCGCTGCCTTTGTGAAGGCGGATGGTGCTTGTGAGAAGTCAACAGCGTGTCCACCGAAAAGGGTGTCTGACTCCTGGTTTTTGATGCGGAAGGGTTGATAACAAACCGAAACGATTACAATATGATACTGCTTAGATTAACTGTGGATATGTATTGTGATCGTGCTCGGCTCAGGTGTGCGTTCAGTCCGAACACAAAACATTTCGGTCGCGAAACGTCTAATCAAATCGAATGAAACGGCGGGGATAGCATGTTTGATCCGTGTGCTATTGTTTTTCAACAATTGTAATGCCCTTTGTAACGTTTAACCACATCGTTGAAAAGAGCTTGTTATAGGATATTGTGAACTCATGTTTGATCTGTGTGCTATTGTTTTTCAACAATTGTAATGCCCTTTGTAACGTTTAACCACTTTGTTGAATAGAGCTTGTTATAGGATATTGTGAACTGAACCTATTTCGCTGTGAATTTATATTTACTGCGAATAGTTTATTGTGTCTGGTCTTGGTCTGTCTGCACTAAATAAATGATTTGTATCAAGTAATTATTTAGTTTGTCTGTCTACTTTTTTACCTAACCACTAAAGGTCACTCCTTGCACTTCACACATTTGCCCTTTTAATTATTTCCATACTGACATACTTTAACATGCAATGTGCAATGTGTGATAATAGTTTTAGCACCCTGTTGCCATTCAGGTGAGACAATACCTAGTAAATCCTTATTTTTTTTGATGTTGGTGCGCCGCAAAGGTTTTTGGTCTCAGCAAAGTGTGCGGTGGCATTACAACGCTTGGGAACCACTGGCTTGGCTTGTTGGGCATCCAGGTATGCACTGAGATTACGATCGGCACGATGATTGTCGTTCTCAGGAGAATTGTGTTTCTTTGCTGATCACGTTCTCTGTCGCTTTTTACACAGTTCTTACAAGTGGCACATTGGGGATGAGGAGCAGGGCATACGGACACGCATAGCTGTGGACTTCTGCATGGCACAGGGCCACAGGTCATTCCAAGTATTTCAAGACGCCAGCAAATGTGTGGACACATTGTGTAGGCCCAACCCTCACAGATTGTGCCAAGTCAAGTAGAGATGCATGTTGTCCTGTTCTAAAGTGACACGTCGTCAACAGCAAAAACATCTCTCACAGTTCCTGGCTTGACTTGCCTCTGGAAGACAACACTTGCCCAGGCTGGATATTTGCCGAAAGAAGCAAAGAGGACAGGACACCTTGCCTAGCCGCAACTGCGTATCTCATTGTCACCAGGAAGGCCGTCCAGGCTTTTCACCGCCATGGCCCTCGGTCAACAAGGTCTCAAAACAGCGCCAGAACAGGGACTTGAACCCTGGACTCTCAGATTAAAAGTCTGATGCTCTACCTGCTGAGCTACCCGGGCATCAGAGAAGTGCTTCACAATGTGTTGGCTTCATGATTGTTCCAGACCGCTTTCTGGTCAGTTTAGAAAACTGGGCTCACGGTGAAAAGGGTCACATGCATATGAGATGTTTGGGCAATGCAAGTTCTCGACTACAAATCTGAATTTCCGGGGTTTGCTCCTTGTCCTCATGCAATTCCAATGGCTTGACATTTGGGAGATCGTCCAATACCGACGTCAAACCATAAGCACGGCTTCCTTCGAGCCGGAATTGAACCAGCGACCTAAGGATGCCCTACAGTCCTCCGCTCTACCAAATGAGCTATCGAAGGGAAGCCTCTCACAACCTTCCCCTGACAGTCTCAGTGGCCGTGCAAATGCAAGAAGCACGGTGGCTTGGCTCAGTGGTTTTCAACCCGTGTGCCTTGAGGACTACCCAATTGTGTCTTGAGATTTTTATCCCCTCAAAAATATTATGTCATTTCGTTAGGTCAACTTCATGAATCTTGTATCAAATCAAACTTATTCAAATTTGTGAAAATGTTACATTTATACATCACCTGTAGAAAGCGTTTCATAACTGAAATGTTGTGTTTGCCGGACTGAACGCACACCTACACTGAGTTGCAGTGCTATCAGTGGTACTGAAAGGCAATTGATGAAAGGGACAGATGGTGAATTCCTTTTAATCTTGCACTCTGCTTGTCCTTTTTCTAAGTTGGACTGGTGAACGAGATCTATTTTATCAATATTATTCAATGTGTTTGTTCTTGCCCTTTTGGTAGGCTTATTTTTTTGATACTGTAACGGAGATGGAGAGGCAGCACCGCCCCTCTCGATTAATATGCGGCCATCTCCGTAGGGGCTGCTGGGAGATAAGAGAAAGGACTGTAAAGAGTGAATTAAGGGCCTGTTCATTGTTATGTATTGATTGTGTACTGTACCGTTGTGTACTGTTGTTGGATGTCTCCTGTTCCTCTAAGTCTCATTTGGCTTTGGTTTCCCCCCTCTTTGATGAATAATCGGGCTCTAAATAGCCCCGGCGTTCCTCCTGCAGTTCTTCGTTCTTTCCACTGCTAGCGCTGCCTTTGTGAAGGCGGATGGTGCTTGTGAGAAGTCAACAGCGTGTCCACCGAAAAGGGTGTCTGACTCCTGGTTTTTGATGCGGAAGGGTTGATAACAAACCGAAACGATTACAATATGATACTGCTTAGATTAACTGTGGATATGTATTGTGATCGTGCTCGGCTCAGGTGTGCGTTCAGTCCGAACACAAAACATTTCGGTCGCGAAACGTCTAATCAAATCGAATGAAACGGCGGGGATAGCATGTTTGATCCGTGTGCTATTGTTTTTCAACAATTGTAATGCCCTTTGTAACGTTTAACCACATCGTTGAAAAGAGCTTGTTATAGGATATTGTGAACTCATGTTTGATCTGTGTGCTATTGTTTTTCAACAATTGTAATGCCCTTTGTAACGTTTAACCACTTCATTGAATAGAGCTTGTTATAGGATATTGTGAACTCATGTTTGATCCGTGTGCTATTGTTTTTCAACAATTATAATGGCCTTTGTAACGTTTAACCACTTCGATGAATAGAGCTTGTTATAGGATATTGTGAACTGAACCTATTTCGCTGTGAATTTATATTTACTGCGAATAGTTTATTGTGTCTCGTCTTAGTCTGTCTGCAGTAAATAAATGATTTGTATCAAGTAATTATTTAGTTTGTCTGTCTACTTTTTTACCTAACCACTAAAGGTCACTCCTTGCACTTCACACATTTGCCCTTTTAATTACTCCCTTACTGACATACTTTAACATGCAATGTGCAATGTGTCATAATAGTTTTAGCACCCTGTTGCCATTCAGGTGAGACAATACCTAGTAAATCCTTATTTTTTTTCATGTTGGGGCGCCGCGAAGGTTTTTGGTCTCAG
Source organism: Amia ocellicauda (assembly GCF_036373705.1). NCBI lineage: Eukaryota > Metazoa > Chordata > Actinopteri > Amiiformes > Amiidae > Amia > Amia ocellicauda. The sequence goes on along the minus strand of NC_089851.1, from coordinate 58,973,302 downwards.
CAAAGTGTGCGGTGGCATTACAACGCTTGGGAACCACTGGCTTGGCTTGTTGGGCATCCAGGTATGCACTGAGATTACGATCGGCACGATGATTGTCGTTCTCAGGAGAATTGTGTTTCTTTACTGATCACGTTCTCTGTCGCTTTTTACACAGTTCTTACAAGTGGCACATTGGGGATGAGGAGCAGGGCATGCTGATACGCATAGCTGTGGACTTCTGCATGGCATGTGGCCACAGGTCATTCCAAGTATTTCAAGACGCCAGCAAATGTGTGGACACATTGTGTAGGCCCAACCCTCACAGATTGTGCCAAGTCAAGTAGGGATGCATGTTGTCCTGTTCTAAAGTGACACGTCGTCAACAGCAAAAACATCTCTCACAGTTCCTGGCTTGACTTGACTCTGGAAGACAACACTTGCCCAGGCTGGATATTTGCCGAAAGAAGCAAAGAGGACAGGACACCTTGCCTAGCCGCAACTGCGTATCTCATTGTCACCAGGAAGGCCGTGCAGGATTTTCACCGCCATGGCCCTCGGTCAACAAGGTCTCAAAACAGCGCCAGAACAGGGACTTGAACCCTGGACCCTCAGATTAAAAGTCTGATGCTCTACCTGCTGAGCTACCCGGGCTTCAGAGAAGCGCTTAACAATGTGTTGGCTTCATGATTGTTCCAGACCGCTTTCTGGTCGGTTTAGAAAACTGGGCTCACGGTGAAAAGGGTCACATGCATATGAGATGTTTGGGCAATGCGAGTTCTCGACTACAAATACGAATTTCCGGGGTTTTCTCCTTGTCCTCATGCAATTGCAATGACTTAACATTTGGGAGCTCGTCCAATAACGACGTCAAACCATAAGCACGGCTTCCTTCGAGCCGGAATTGAACCAGCGACCTAAGGATGCCCGCTGCCTGAAACCTACAGTCCTCCGCTCTACCAACTGAGCTATCGAAGGGAAGGCTCTCACCATCTTCCCCTGGCAGTCTCAGTGGCCGTGCAAAGCCATGACGCACCGTGGCTTGGCTCAGTGGTTTTCAACCCGTGTGCCTTGAGGACTACCCAATTGTGTCTTGAGATTTTTATCCCCTCAAAAATATTATGTCATTTCGTTAGGTCAACTTCATAAATCTTGTGTCAAATCAAACTTATTCAAATTTGTGAAAATGTTACATTTATACATCACCTGTAGAAAGCGTTTCATAACTGAAATGTTGTGTTTGCCGGACTGAACGCACAACTACACTGAGTTGCAGTGCTATCAGTGGTACTGAAAGGCAATTGATGAAAGGGACAGATGGTGAATTCCTTTTAATCTTGCACTCTGCTTGTCCTTTTTCTAAGTTGGACTGGTGAACGAAATCTATTTTATCAATATTATTCAATGTGTTTGTTCTTGCCCTTTTGGTAGGCTTATTTTTTTGATACTGTAACGGAGATGGAGAAGCAGCACCGCCCCTCTCGATTAATATGCGGCCATCTCCGTAGGGGCTGCTGGGAGATAAGAGAAAGGACTGTAAAGAGTGAATTAAGGGCCTGTTCATTGTTATGTATTGATTGTGTACTGTACCATTGTGTACTGTTGTTGGATGTCTCCTGTTCCAATAAGTCTCATTTGGCTTTGGTTTCCCCCCTCTTTGATGAATAATCGGGCTCTAAAAAGCCCCGGCGTTCCTCCTGCAGTTCTTCATTCTTTCCACTGCTAGCGCTGCCTTTGTGAAGGCGGATGGTGCTTGTGAGAAGTCAACAGAGTGTCCACCGAAAAGGGTGTCTGACTCCTGGTTTTGGATCCGGAAGGGTTGATAACAAACCGAAACGATTACAATATGATACTGCTTAGATTAACTGTGGATATGTATTGTGATCGTGCTCGGCTCAGGTGTGCGTTCAGTCCGAACACAAAACATTTCGGTCGCGAAACGTCTAATCAAATCGAATAAAACGGCGGGGATAGCATGTTTGATCCGTGTGCTATTGTTTTTCAACAATTGTAATGCCCTTTGTAACGTTTAACCACTTCGTTGAATAGAGCTTGTTATAGGAAATTGTGAACTCATGTTTGATCCGTGTGCTATTGTTTTTCAACAATTGTAATGCCCTTTGTAACGTATAACCACTTCGTTGAATAGAGCTTGATATAGGATATTGTGAACTGAACCTATTTCGCTGTGGATTTATTTTTACTGCGAATAGTTTATTGTGTCTGGTCTTGGTCTGTCTGCACTAAATAAATGATTTGTATCAAGTAATTATTTAATTTGTCTGTCTACTTTTTTACCTAACCACTAAAGGTCACTCCTTGCACTTTACACATTTGCCCATTTAATTACTCCCTTACTGACATACTTTAACATGCAATGTGCAATGTGCGATAATAGTTTTAGCACCCTGTTGCCATTCAGGTGAGACAATACCTAGTAAATCCTTATTTTTTTTCATGTTGGTGCGCCATGAAGGTTTTTGGTCTCAGCAAAGTGTGCGGTGGCATTACAACGCTTGGGAACCACTGGCTTGGCTTGTTGGGCATCCAGGTATGCAATGAGATTACGATCGGCACGATGATTGTCGTTCTCAGGAGAATTGTGTTTCTTTGCTGATCACGTTCTCTGTCGCTTTTTACACAGTTCTTACAAGTGGCACATTGGGGATGAGGAGCAGGGCATGCTGACACGCATAGCTGTGGACTTCTGCATGGCATGGGGCCACAGGTCATTAGGGTTAGGGTTAGGGTTAGGGTTAGGTTTAAAAAAATAGGTTATTGAGGTTGTCAGGTGAATCAAACCTTTGGTTCCTCTGACATCCTCAAGTGCACTGGCACTGACAGGTGTTGAGGCTATTGTTGTGTCCTTAAAAGATGCATCCGAAAGTATTCGTTCTATAGTCTGTTTTGTTAAGGTAATTCAGTGGGATGAGATGTGGTGTAATTGAATGATGTGAAGTTTGTATGTACAAGAGTACGTCTTAAAAGTAAGGGGAATGTATGGAATTGGGATTAAAATTTAATTATAGAGTCTGGAAGTCTATTACCTAGGTTTTTAAGGGAGTCTGGGTTTTGTTTTGGGGGGGAAATAAGTTATGGGGAATAAATTTAAGGATAAGTTGTGAAATTGATTATTGGGGATAGGATTGAGGGATACATTTGAATAATGGTTAGGTTTAGGGATTGGGTTTAGAGGTTGGTTTGAGTGCCTAGTTAAATTATGGGCTAATTATATTTTAGGGTTAGGGTTAGGGGTTAGGGGTTAGGTTTAGGGTTAGGATCACGGACCACTGTCAATCAGGTGCTTGCCTTGCCGTCCATCCATCCATCCATCTATCTATCTATCTATCTATGACTCTCGATATCTAACTCTCTTGCTTGCTATCGCTCCCCCAATGGTCAGTAGCATAGTAGCATAACAGCAGATCACGGACCACTGTCAATCAGATGCTTGCCTTGCCGTCCATCCATCCATCCATCTATCTATGACTCTCGATATCTAACTCTCTTGCTTGCTATCGCTCCCCCAATGGTCAGTAGCATTGTAGCATAACAGCTGATCACGGACCACTGTCAATCAGATGCTTGCCTTGCCGTCCATCCATCCATCCATCTATCTATGACTCTCGATATCTAACTCTCTTGCTTGCTATCGCTCCCCCAATGGTCAGTAGCATAGTAGCATAACAAAAGATCACGGACCACTGTCAATCAGATGCTTGCCTTGCCGTCCATCCATCCATCTATCTATCTATGACTCTTGATATCTAACTCTCTTGCTTGCTATCGCTCCCCCAATGGTTAGTAGCATAGTAGCATAACAGCAGATCACGGACCACTGTCAATCAGATGTTTGCCTTGCCGTCCATCCATCCATCTATCTATCTATCTATCTATCTATCTATCTATGACTCTCGATATCTAACTCTCTTGCTTGCTATCGCTCCCCCAATGGTCTGTAGCATAACAGCAGATCACGGACCACTGTCAATCAGATGCTTGCCTTGCCGTCCATCCATCCATCCATCTATCTATCTATGACTCTTGATATCTAACTCTTTTGCTTGCTATCGCTCCCCCAATGGTCAGTAGCATAGTAGCATAACAGCAGATCACGGACCACTGTCAATCAGATGCTTGCCTTGCCGTCCATCCATCCATCTATCTATCTATCTATCTATGACTCTCGATATCTAACTCTCTTGCTTGCTATCGCTCCCCCAATGGTCAGTAGCATAGTAGCATAACAGCAGATCACGGACCACTGTCAATCAGATGCTTGTCTTGCCGTCCATCCATCCATCTATCTATCTATCTATCTATGACTCTCGATATCTAACTCTCTTGCTTGCTATCGCTCCCCCAATGGTCAGTAGCATAGTAGCATAACTGCAGATCACGGACCACTGTCAATCAGATGCTTGCCTTGCCGTCCATCCATCCATCTATCTATCTATCTATCTATGACTCTTGATATCTAACTCTCTTGCTTGCTATCGCTCCCCCAATGGTCCCCCAATTGCCTTGCCGTCGATCCATCTATCTATCTATCTATCTATCTATGTATCTATGACTCTTGATATCTAACTCTCTTGCTTGCTATCGCTCCCCCAATGGTCAGTAGCATTGTAGCATAACAGCAGATCACGGACCACTGTCAATCAGATGCTTGCCATGCCGTCCATCCATCCATCTATCTATCTATCTATCTATTACTCTTGATATCTAACTCTCTTGCTCTCTATCGCTCCCCCAATGGTCAGTAGCATAGTAGCATAACAGCAGATCACGGACCACTGTCAATCAGATGCTTGCCTTGCCGTCCATCCATCCATCTATCTATCTATCTATCTATCTATCTATGACTCTTGATATCTAACTCTCTTGCTTGCTATCGCTCCCCCAATGGTCAGTAGCATTGTAGCATAACAGCAGATCACGGACCACTGTCAATCAGATGCTTGCCGTCCATCCATCCATCTATCTATCTATCTAGCTAGCTATCTATCTATGACTCTCGATATCTAACTCTCTTGCTTGCTATCGGTCCCCCAATGGTCACGTATGTTGCATTCAACGACAAAGAAAATCGTCTGCTGGATATGATTTTTGCCAACTGTGAAGGAACTGCACGACTGCAGCAACCACAACACCTCTGTGGCGCAATCGGTCAGCGCGTTTGGCCGTTAACTGAAAGGATGGTGGTTTGAATCCACCCAGGGACGGCCCACTTTTCCCCCCGCCCCTTGTTATTGTTTCTACTTCTGGCGGTCAGCTTGCCAGACTGCGGCTACAGTAACCTTAAGCTGCTTGCTGCGGACGGCAATCTTGCAAAAATGTATTGATCGTTTAGAAACTTCCTTTCCATTGCCTAGGCCAACATAAACCAAGGCACTGCTGGGAGTCGAACCCAAAGTTTCCTGTTTATAAGACAGGCGCTTTGACCAACTAAGCCACGGTGCCAGGACTCTCCCATTCCCCAGTGCCTACACTCAGGCGTAAGGCACAAAACAAAACAAAACAAAACAAAACAAAACAAAACAAAACAAAACAAAACAAAACAAAACAAAACAAAACAAAACAAAACAAAACAAAACAAAACAAAACAAAACAAAACAAAACAAAACAAAATCTGGATGCAGGCTGCAACAAAGGAAGCACACAGAGGTGAAAACGTAAGGTTGACGGGAGCAACAAGCTCCCTGTTGCGACTGTCCAGGGGCGGCAATGGGAATTGGACGTTGGCCGTAGCGCGTGCTGTTATGCTACTATGCTACTGACCATTGGGGGAGCGATAGCAAGCAAGAGAGTTAGATATTGAGAGTCATAGATAGATAGATGGATGGATGGACGGCAAGGCAACCATCTGATTGACAGTGGTCCGTGATCTGCTGTTATGCTACTATCAGTGGCAGATTTGGCGCCGTGGCTCAGTTGGTTAAAGCGCCTGTCTAGTAAACAGGAGGTCCTGGGTTCAAATCCCAGCGGTGCCTTAGGCGGGCTTTCTGTGCTCCTTGCGAAGCTTGTGCTTCCGCTTTGTCGACCATCAGTTTTAGCAAGATAGGCTTATCGTAAAGCCATCAGAGGACGTAATGAACCGGAAAGCCAACTGGACAGACGCCGGATTGTAAAGAAGAACCAGAACCCAAAGGACACGCGCTACGGCCAACGTCCAATTCCCATTGCCGCCCCTGGACAGTCGCAACAGGGAGCTTGTTGCTCCCGTCAACCTTACGTTTTCACCTCTGTGTGCTTCCTTTGTTGCAGCCTGCATCCAGATTTTGTTTTGTTTTGTTTTGTTTTGTTTTGTTTTGTTTTGTTTTGTTTTGTTTTGTTTTGTTTTGTTTTGTTTTGTTTTGTTTTGTGCCTTACACCTGAGTGTAGGCACTGAGGAATTGGAGAGTCCTGGCACCGTGGCTTAGTTGGTCAAAGCGCCTGTCTTGTAAACAGGAAACCCTGGGTTCGACTCCCAGCAGTGCCTTGGTTTATGTTGGCCTAGGCAATGGAAAGGAAGTTTCTAAACGCTCAATATATTTTTGCACGACGGCCGTCCTCAGCAAGCAGCTTAAGGTTACTGTAGACGCAGTCTGGCAAGCTGACCGCCAGAAGTAGAAACAATAACAAGGGGTGGGGGGAAAAGTGGGCCGTCCCTGGGTGGATTCAAACCACCATCCTTTCAGTTAACAGCCAAACGCGCTGACCGATTGCGCCACAGAGACAATGTGGTTGCTGCAGTCGTGCAGTTCCTTCACAGTTGCCAAAAATCATTTCCAGCACACGATTTTCTTTGTCGTTGAATGCAACATACGTGACCATTGGGGGAGCGATAGCAAGCAAGAGAGTTAGATATCAAGAGTCATAGATAGATAGATAGATAGATGGATGGACGGCAAGGCAAGCATCTGATTGACAGTGGTCCGTGATCTGCTGTTATGCTACTATGCTACTGACCATTGGGGGAGCGATAGCAAGCAAGAGAGTTAGATATCGAGAGTCATTGATAGATAGATAGATAGATAGATGGATGGATGGATGGACGGCAAGGCAAGCATCTGATTGACAGTGGTCCGTGATCTGCTTTTATGCTACTATGCTACTGACCATTGGGGGAGCGATAGCAAGCAAGAGAGTTAGATATCAAGAGTCATAGATAGATAGATGGATGGATGGATGGACGGCAAGGCAAGCATCTGATTGACAGTGGTCCGTGATCTGCTGTTATGCTACTGACCATTGGGGGAGCGATAGCAAGCAAGAGAGTTAGATTTCGAGAGTCATAGATAGATAGATAGATAGATGGATGGATGGACGGCAAGGCAAGCATCTGATTGACAGTGGTCCGTGATCTGCTGTTATGCTACTATGCTACTGACCATTGGGGGAGCGATAGCAAGCAAGAGAGTTAGATATCGAGAGTCATAGATAGATAGATAGATAGATAGATAGATAGATGGATGGATGGACGGCAAGGCAAGCATCTGATTGACAGTGGTCCGTGATCTGCTGTTATGCTACTATGCTACTGACCATTGGGGGAGCGATAGCAAGCAAGATAGTTAGATATCGAGAGACATAGATACATAGATGGATAGATGGATGGATGGATGGACGGCAAGGCAAGCATCTGATTGACAGTGGTCTGTGATCTGCTGTTATGCAACTATGCTACTGACCATTGGGGGAGCGATAGAAAGCAAGAAAGTTAGATATCGAGAGTCATAGATAGATGGATGGATGTATGGACGGCAAGGCAAGCATCTGATTGACAGTGGTCCGTGATCTGCTGTTATGCTACAATGCTACTGACCATTGGGGGAGCGATAGCAAGCAAGAGAGTTAGATATCGAGAGTAATAGATAGATAGATAGATAGATAGATGGATGGATGGACGGCAAGGCAAGCATCTGATTGACAGTGGTTCTTGATCTGCTGTTATGCTACTATGCTACTGACCATTAGGGGAGCGATAGCAAGCAAGAGAGTTAGATATCGAGAGTCATAGATAGATAGATAGATAGATAGATGGATGGATGGATGGACGGCAAGGCAAGCACCTGATTGACAGTGGTCCGTGATCCTAACCCTAACCCCTAACCCCTAACCCTAACCCTAAAATATAATTAGCCCACAATTTAACTAGGCACTCAAACCAACCTCTAAACCCAATCCCTAAACCTAACCATTATTCAAATGTAACCCTCAATCCTATCCCCAATAATCAATTTCACAACTTATCCTTAAATTTATTCCCCATAACTTATTTCCCCCCCAAAACAAAACCCAGACTCCCTTAAAAACCTAGGTAATAGACTTCCAGACTCTATAATTAAATTTTAATCCCAATTCCATACATTCCCCTTACTTTTAAGACATATTCTTGTACATACAAACTTCACATCATTCAATTACACCACATCTCATCCCACTGAATTACCTTAACAAAACAGACTATAGAACGAATACTTTCGGATGCATCT